>NC_092119.1:310000-361608 GCF_045679555.1 Salvelinus alpinus
GTCCTGGGGCTCTGTGGGGTCTGTTTGTGTACAGAGCCTCAGGACCAGCTTGCCTCTCTCTCCTCTCTCTCCTCTCTCCTTTCTCCTCTCGCTCTAATCTCCTCTCCTTCTCTCTCTCTCTCTACTCTTTCTGTTATAAAACTGTTTATTTTCTCAGGCTCTGTTCTCTACTGTATATTGAATGGTCTATAGTTTTGATATTGATCGGCTGTATTGTGGCTCCTCAGGTTCCAGCTGACTCTGCATCATCAACCAGCACCTACACCCTCCCCTCGCATCGTGGCCCCTCCCACTCCAAGAAGGCAGTCAGACATGTCAGCAAAGGCGTACAGGCAGGTCAGTAACCCAGTATGTTCTGAAAATAATATGTATGCTGAACAAAATAAGAAGCGCAACAATTTCAAATATTTTACTGAGTTACAGTGCATTCAGAAAGTGTTCTGACCCCTTGACACATTTTGTTTTACGTTACAGCCTTATTCTAAAATGGATTAAATAGTTTTTTTCCTCATCAACCTACACACAATACCCCATCATGACATCACAATACCCCATCATGACATCACAATACCCCATCATGACATCACAATACCCCATCATGACATCACAATACCCCACCATGACATCACAATACCCCACCATGACATCACAATACCCCACCATGACATCACAATACACCATAATGACAAAGCAAAAACTGGTTTTTAGAAATTTTCGCAAATGTATATAAAAAAATTAAAAAAAATTAAATCACATTTACATACGTATTCAGACCCTTTACTCAGTACTTTGTTAAAGCACCTTTGGCAGTGATTACAGCCTTGAGTCTACAGCTTGGCATTCAGGCCAAAGAGTTCAATCTTGGTTTCATCAGACCATAAAGGCCTGGTTGGTGGAGTGCTGCAGAGATGGTTGTCCTTCTGGAAAGTTCTCCCATCTCCACAGAGGAACTCTGGAGCTCTGTCAGAGTGACCATTGGGTTCACCTCCCTGACCAAGGCCCTTCTTCCCCAAATGCTCAGTTTGTCCGGGCGGCCAGCTCTAAGAGTCTTGGTGACTTCTTCCATTTAAGAATGATGGAGGCCACAGTGTTCTTGGGGACCTTCAATGCTGCAGAAATGTTTTGGTACCCTTCCCCAGATCTGTGCCTCGACACAATCCTGTCTCGGAGCTCTATGGACAATTCCTTTGACCTCATGGCTTGGTTTTTGCTCTGACATACACTGTCAACTGCATTTATCACATGTGGACAACTTGTTTGTGCTTTGTCATTAGCTTTGTCATTAGGGGGGGTTATTTAATAGATTTTTGAATAAGGCTGTAACTAAAGGGGGTCAATTTAAATATATTAATTAGGCCTTAATCTATGAATTTTACGTGACTGGGAATACAGACATACATCTGTTGGTCACAGATACACCTCTTATTAAGGATCTGACCCTTTTTTCAAATTTCACCTAAAATGACATACCCAAATCTAACTGCCTGTAGCTCAGGACCTGAAGCAAGGATATGCATATTATTGGTACCATTTAAAAGGAAACACTTTGAAGTATGTGGAAATGTGAAAAGAATGTAGGAGAATATAACACAATAGATCTGGTAAAGATAATACAAACACAAAAACATGCATTTTCTATTTTATAAGAGGCCATAATATAATATGGCAGTTTAGGCACAATTTAGATTTTGTCCACTAGATGGCAGCAGTGTGTGTGTAAAGTTTCAGATTGATCCAGTGAAGCTTTGCAATACTGGACAACATGTTGTATCAAGTCTGCCCAAATGTGCCGAATTGGTCAATTGATACATTTTCAAGTATAGAGAACTATAGAGAACATACATAAATGCTATGGTAATAAAAAATTAAAGTTTACACACTCCCAGAAATGTCATACATGATGGATCATTAGCTTTTACACATCAAGATGGCCGGGAGGGGTGGGTATGGAGCCAGAGACAGCAGTGGGGTCAAACTGTAGAACATAAAACTAGATTTTATCAAACAAAACCATGCTACATTTTTATCTCTGGGACCCTCAGGATGACACATCAGAGCCAGATTACTGAATGTAAGTACATTATTTACCTTCAGAGGTGAATGTATCAAACCAGTTGACGTGATACGTTTTTTGTTGTTGTGCACTCTCCTCAAACAATAGCATGGTATTTTTTTACTGTAATAGCTACTGTAAATTGGACAGTGCAGTTACAGTAACATGAATTTAAGCTTTCGGCCCGTATAAGACATGTCTATGTCCCGGAAAGTTTGCTGTTACTTACAACTGTCATGCTAATCACATTAGCGCACGTTAGCTCAACTGTCCCTTTGAGGTAAAAAAACAAAAAAAAGGTAGGGCCGTAGATCAGAAAACCAGTCAGTATCTGATGTGACCATCATTTGCCTCATGCAGAGTGACACATATCCTTTGCATAGAGTTCATCAGGCTGTTGATTGTGGCCTGTGGAATGTTGTCCCACTCCTCTTCAATGGCTGTGCGAAGTTGCTGGATATTGGCGGGAACTGGAACACGCTGTCATACACATTGATCCAGAGCATCCCAAACATGCTCAATGGGTGACATGTCTGGTGAGTATGCAGGCCATGGAAGAACTGGGACATTTTCAGCTTCCAGGAATTGTGTACAGATCCTTGCGACATGGGGCCGTGCATTATCATGCTGAAATATGAGGTGATGGCGGCGGATGAATGGCACGACAATGGGCCTCAGGATCTCGTCACGGTATCTCTGTGCGTTCAAATTGCCATCGATAAAATGTAATTGTGTTTGTTGTCCGTAGCTTATGCCTGCCCCATACCATAACCCCACCATGGGGCACTCTGTTCACAACGTTGACATCAGCAAACAGCCTGCTCTTTACGACGCCCTACACGCTGTCTGCCATCAGCCCAGTTGAAATCGGGACTCATTGTGAACAGCACAGTTCTCCAGCGTGCCAGTGGCCATCGAAGGTGAGCATTTGCTCACTGAAATCAGTTACGACGCTGAACTGCAGTCAGGGTCAAGACCCTGGTGAGGATGACGAACACGCAGATTAGCTTCCCTGAGACGGTTTCTGACAGTTTGTGCAGAAATTTTTCAGTTGTGAAAACCCAACATTTTTATCAGCTGTACGGATGGCTGGTCTCAGATGATCCTGCAGGTGAAGAAGCCGGATGTGGAGGTCCTGGGTTGGCGTGGTTATACATGGTCTGGGGTTGTGAGGCCGGTTGGACGTACTGCCAAATTCTCTAAAACATCATTGGAGGTGGCTTATCATAGAGAAATTAACATTCAAGTCTCTGGCAACAGCTCTGGTGGACATTCCTGCAGTCAGCATGCCAATTGAACGCTCCCTCAACTTGAGACATCTGTTGCATTGTGTTGTGTGACAAAACTGCACATTTTAGAGTGGCCTTTTATTGTCCCCAGCACAAGGTGCACCTGTGTAACTATCATGCAGTTTTATCAGCTTTTTGATTTGCCACACCTGTCTGGTGGATGGATTATTTTGACAAAGGAGAAATGCTCACTAACAGGGATGTAAACAAATTTGTGCAGAAAATTTGAGAGAAATAAGCTTTTTGTACGTATGGAACATTTCTGGGTTCTTTTATTTCAGCTCATGAAACATGTTTTACAACACTTTTACATGTTGTGTTTTATATTTTTTGTTAAGTGTATAAACATTGAGATGTGGCGGGAGTGGCTCTAATGTGGACACTCAACCATCTCTCACTCTCCTCTCCGCAGGGGACCTGGAGATTGTGAGTAACGGAACGCGTCGCCACACCCGTGACGTTGGCACAACGTTCCCCTCGCCAGGCTCAGCCAGGGGTGCCAGGGTGCTCCCCTCCTCACACTCTGGTAGCAAGAGGGGTAGAGCGGGGGACAGGAGCCCTCCTCCTAAAACCCAGAGGAAGAGGAAGATGAGCCAACCCTCTGCCAAGCCCTACTACCCTCAAGGTTTGGAGAAGTGACGTTTTACATTTAAACTCTGGAGCGATACAAATCAGGAACACAATACTAATACAATATTATTCAAAGACAGAAATGAGCAATGTGCAGCGGGGTTGGACTAGCCTCACTATTTGAAGCAGTCTTATAAGCAGAGTCCCCCCCCTCCATTTTGTCCTCAGAACAGCCTCAATTCGTCAGGGGCATGGACTCCACAAGGTGTCGAAAGCGTTTCCACAGGGATGCTGGCCCATGTTGACTCCAATGCTCCCCACAGTTGTGTCAAGTTGGCAGGATGTCCTTTGGGTGATTGAACATTCTTCATACACACAGGAAACTGTTGAGTGTTAAAAACCCAGCAGCGTTGCAGTTCTTGACACAAACCGGTACGCCTTTCACCTACTACCACATCCCATTCAAAGACACTTCAATCTTTTGTCTTGTCCATTCACCCTCGGAATGGCACACAGACACAATCCATGTCTCAATTGTCTCAAGGTTTAAAAATCCTTCTTTAACCTGACTCCTCCCCTTCATCTACACTGATTGAAGTGGATTTAACAGGTGACATCAATAAGGGATCATAGCTTTCATCTGTATTCACCTGGTCAGTCCATGTCATAGAAAGAGCAGGTGTTCATAATGTTTTGTAGACTCAGTGTAAATCTCCATGTATCGCTGTCTGATAAGAAGTGAGTACCATGCAGTCCTACCAACCTTATTGTTAGTGTCCGCCCTGAGATTGGAAGGTTATGAGTTCAATCCCTGGACGAGTCATACCAAAGACGGTAAAAATTGTGACCTGATGCGTCTCTGCTTGGCACTCGGCATTAAGGAGATAGTTTAGGGCACTCTGCATTAAGGAGATAGTTTAGGGCACTCGGCATTAAGGAGATAGTTTAGGGCACTCGGCATTAAGGAGATAGTTTAGGGCACTCGGCATTAAGGAGATAGTTTAGGGCACTCGGCATTAAGGAGATAGTTCAGGGTGTTTATTTTTACATCAAGCTGCCTCATGCTACAAAAACAGCTTTTGCTCCTATGAGCCATTCTGGCTACCTACTTTACGGACCATACTGTTTCCTACTTCCAGGTGTGTCGTCTTGTCTGTTTCCTACTTCCAGGTGTGTCGTCATGTCTGTTTCCTACTTCCAGGTGTGTCGTCATGTCTGTTTCCTACTTCCAGGTGTATCATGGCACATCCCTGCTGAGGACCTGAGAGCTGAGGGCAGGAAGGAGAACAATTCGGAGCAGCAGCCTCCCCAGGGCCCGGCCTGGTTTGAACCCTACAGCAGAACCACCCGGCCCTGGAGAGAACCGCTCAGACAGAGACAAATACAGGACAGGTCTGTCTAATCTTAATCTACTATTTGTTTAAAAATGTATTGTTTTTTTGTTTTTTTTCTCACTTGATTATTCTATTGTAGAGTTTAAGAACTTTGAACAGTTTTTTTGTTGTTGTTATAAGAACTGTGCTTTGATTTGTCAGGGAGAGACTGACAGACAGACTACAGACCAATCAGCTGGAGGCTGACCGGGACAGACCCAGTGTGAGGCAGCACATCAAGCACAGCATCATCACCCCTCCTGGGCCTCCTGGGCCTGAACCCACTGGCAACGCCCCCGCCGCTCTGGTCCGCATATCTCTCCAGGTCTGGTTCACTACTCTGTGTTCCGCTGTGTCTGTTACCTACGCGGTGTCTGTTGCCCCCGCTGTGTGTCTGTTGCCCCCGCTGTGTGTCTGTTGCCCCTGCTGTGTGTCTGTTGCCCCCGCTGTGTGTCTGTTGCCCACACTGTGTGTCTGTTGCCCCCGCTGTGTGTCTGTTGCCCCCGCTGTGTGTCTGTTGCCCCCGCTGTGTGTCTGTTGCCCCCGCTGTGTGTCTGTTGCCCCCGCTGTGTGTCTGTTGCCCACACTGTGTCTGTTTTCCCTGTTGTGTCTGTTGCCCCCGCTGTGTGTCTGTTGCCCACACTGTGTCTGTTTTCCCTGTTGTGTCTGTTGCCCCCGCTGTGTGTCTGTTGCCCCCGCTGTGTGTCTGTTGCCCACACTGTGTCTGTTTTCCCTGTTGTGTCTGTTGCCCCCGCTGTGTGTCTGTTGCCCCCGCTGTGTGTCTGTTGCCCACACTGTGTGTCTGTTGCCCCCGCTGTGTGTCTGTTGCCCCCCACTGTGTCTGTTGCCCCCCACTGTGTCTGTTGCCCACACTGTGTGTCTGTTGCCCCCGCTGTGTGTCTGTTGCCCACACTGTGTGTCTGTTGCCCACACTGTGTGTCTGTTGCCTACGTTGTTGGTCAAAGGTCAAACAAACTGCTCCTCTTCAACACTATAAAGCTGATCTGACACCTATTCCACATCTTCACCTCCTGTAGGAAGCTCTGGAGCTGCGTCGGCCTGAGTTTGTGTCTCGGTCTCGGGAGAGGGTGAAGCGTCTGGTGCTGCAGGTGGAGGAGAGGAAGCTACAGGTTGTCTTCAGCAGAGAGAGAAACGAGCTCTTCAACCAACCCAGAAGACCAGGGAGACTGTCCCAACCTGCAGGTACCAACCCTCCCCCTAGTCTCCCAACCTGCAGGTACCAACCCTCCCCCTAGTCTCCCAACCTGCAGATACCAACCCTCCCCCTAGTCTCCCAACCTGCAGGTACCAACCCTCCCCTAGTCTCCCAACCTGCAGGTACCAACCCTCCCCCTAGTCTCCCAACCTGCAGGTACCAACCCTCCCCTAGTCTCCCAACCTGCAGGTACCAACCCTCCCCCTAGTCTCCCAACCTGCAGGTACCAACCCTCCCCCTAGTCTCCCAACCTGCAGGTACCAACCCTCCCCCAGTCTCCCAACCTGCAGGTACCAACCCTCCCCCTAGTCTCCCAACCTGCAGGTACCAACCCTCCCCTAGTCTCCCAACCTGCAGGTACCAACCCTCCCCCAGTCTCCCAACCTGCAGGTACCAACCCTCCCCCTAGTCTCCCAACCTGCAGGTACCAACCCTCCCCCCCAGTACCTGCAGGTACCAACCCTCCCCCCAGTCTCCCAACCTGCAGGTACCAACCCTCCCCCTAGTCTCCCAACCTGCAGGTACCAACCCTACCAACCCTCCCCCAGTCTCCCAACCTGCAGGTACCAACCCTCCCCCAGTCTCCCAACCTGCAGGTACCAACCCTCCCCCAGTCTCCCAACCTGCAGGTACCAACCCTCCCCCAGTCTCCCAACCTGCAGGTACCAACCCTCCCCCTAGTCTCCCAACCTGCAGATACCAACCCTCCCCCTAGTCTCCCAACCTGCAGGTACCAACCCTCCCCTAGTCTCCCAACCTGCAGGTACCAACCCTCCCCCTAGTCTCCCAACCTGCAGGTACCAACCCTCCCCTAGTCTCCCAACCTGCAGGTACCAACCCTCCCCCTAGTCTCCCAACCTGCAGGTACCAACCCTCCCCCAGTCTCCCAACCTGCAGGTACCAACCCTCCCCCAGTCTCCCAACCTGCAGGTACCAACCCTCCCCCTAGTCTCCCAACCTGCAGGTACCAACCCTCCCCAGCCTCCCAACCTGCAGGTACCAACCCTCCCCCTAGTCTCCCAACCTGCAGGTACCAACCCTCCCCCTAGTCTCCCAACCTGCAGGTACCAACCCTCCCCTAGTCTCCCAACCTGCAGGTACCAACCCTCCCGCTAGTCTCCCAACCTGCAGGTACCAACCCTCCCGCTAGTCTCCCAACCTGCAGGTACCAACCCTCCCCCTAGTCTCCCAACCTGCAGGTACCAACCCTCCCCTAGTCTCCCAACCTGCAGGTACCAACCCTCCCCTAGTCTCCCAACCTGCAGGTACCAACCCTCCCCCTAGTCTCCCAACCTGCAGGTACCAACCCTCCCCTAGTCTCCCAACCTGCAGGTACCAACCCTCCCCCTAGTCTCCCAACCTGCAGGTACCAACCCTCCCCCAGTCTCCCAACCTGCAGATACCAACCCTCCCCCAGTCTCCCAACCTGCAGGTACCAACCCTCCCCCAGTCTCCCAACCTGCAGGTACCAACCCTCCCCCAGTCTCCCAACCTGCAGATACCAACCCTCCCCCAGTCTCCCAACCTGCAGGTACCAACCCTCCCCCTAGTCTCCCAACCTGCAGGTACCAACCCTCCCCCTAGTCTCCCAACCTGCAGGTACCAACCCTCCCCTAGTCTCCCAACCTGCAGGTACCAACCCTCCCCCTAGTCTCCCAACCTGCAGGTACCAACCCTCCCCCTAGTCTCCCAACCTGCAGGTACCAACCCTCCCCTAGTCTCCCAACCTGCAGGTACCAACCCTCCCCTAGTCTCCCAACCTGCAGGTACCAACCCTCCCCTAGTCTCCCAACCTGCAGATACCAACCCTCCCCCTAGTCTCCCAACCTGCAGGTACCAACCCTCCCCCTAGTCTCCCAACCTGCAGGTACCAACCCTCCCGCTAGTCTCCCAACCTGCAGGTACCAACCCTCCCCCTAGTCTCCCAACCTGCAGGTACCAACCCTCCCCTAGTCTCCCAACCTGCAGGTACCAACCCTCCCCTAGTCTCCCAACCTGCAGGTACCACCCCTCCCCCTAGTCTCCCAACCTGCAGGTACCAACCCTCCCCTAGTCTCCCAACCTGCAGGTACCAACCCTCCCCCAGTCTCCCAACCTGCAGGTACCAACCCTCCCCCAGTCTCCCAACCTGCAGGTACCAACCCTCCCCCTAGTCTCCCAACCTGCAGGTACCAACCCTCCCCTAGTCTCCCAACCTGCAGATACCAACCCTCCCCTAGTCTCCCAACCTGCAGATACCAACCCTCCCCTAGTCTCCCAACCTGCAGATAGCCTCAGTCTCCCAATCCTTCAGGCTTCTGTATCCACCAACTCAACAACTTACCACAATAGGTTTGTTAAACATGGCTGATTTTGTCCCGTCTTCTCTCCCAAGGCACAGCGGAGTTTCAACGAGCGGTTCCAAAGAAGGAGATGGTGCAGAGATCTAAACAGTAAGCCCGGATAGATGTTGACTTTAATCAGCTTGGCTTTTTACCATTAAACATTGTGCTTTTCATTTTGAATGAGGATATCTCACATTTTAATTATTATCAAGTGGAAATAAATGCAGGTTATTTTCCATAAACGTATCACATTGTGTTCGTTCCCCTTCCGTAACTCCTCCCCTCCTCTGTTTCCCTCTCGTAACCCCTCCCCTCTTCTGTTTCCCTCCCGTAACCCCTCCCCTCTTCTGTTTCCCTCTCGTAACCCCTCCCCCTCCCCTCTCTTCTGTTTCCCTCTCGTAACCCCTCCCCTCTTCTGTTTCCCTCTCGTAACCCCATCCCTCTCTTCTGTTTCCCTCTCGTAACCCCTCCCCTCTCCGCTGTTTCCCTCTCGTAACCCCTCCCCTCCGCTGTTTCCCTCTCGTAACCCCTCCCCTCTCTGCTGTTTCTCTCTCGTAACCCCTCCCCTCTTCTGTTTCCCTCTCGTAACCCCTCCCCTCTCTTCTGTTTCCCTCTCGTAACCCCTCCCCTCTCCGCTGTTTCCCTCTCGTAACCCCATCCCTCTCTTCTGTTTCCCTCTCGTAACCCCTCCCCTCTCCGCTGTTTCCCTCTCGTAACCCCTCCCCTCCGCTGTTTCCCTCTCGTAACCCCTCCCCTCTCTGCTGTTTCTCTCTCGTAACCCCTCCCCTCTTCTGTTTCCCTCTCGTAACCCCTCCCCTCTCTTCTGTTTCCCTCTCGTAACCCCTCCCCTCTCTTCTGTTTCCCTCTCGTAACCCCTCCCCTCTCTGCTGTTTCCCTCTCGTAACCCCATCCCTCTCTGCTGTTTCCCTCTCGTAACCCCTCCCCTCTTCTGTTTCCCTCTCGTAACCCCTCCCCTCTTCTGTTTCCCTCTCGTAACCCCTCCCCTCTTCTGTTTCCCTCTCGTAACCCCTCCCCTTTTCTGTTTCCCTCTCGTAACCCCTCCCCTCTTCTGTTTCCCTCTCGTAACCCCTCCCCTCTTCTGTTTCCCTCTCGTAACCCCTCCCCTCTTCTGTTTCCCTCTCGTAACCCCTCTCTCTGTTTCCCTCTCGTAACCCCTCCCCTCTTCTGTTTCTCTCTCGTAACCCCTCCCCTCTTCTGTTTCCCTCCCGTAACCCCATCCCTCTCTGCTGTTTCCCTCTCGTAACCCCTCCCTCTCTTCTGTTTCCCTCTCGTAACCCCTCCCCTCTTCTGTTTCCCTCCCGTAACCCCCCCCCCCACTACCCTCTTCTGTTTCCCTCCCGTAACCCCTCCCCTCTTCTGTTTCCCTCTCGTAACCCCTCCCCTCTTCTGTTTCCCTCCCGTAACCCCATCCCTCTCTTCTGTTTCCCTCTCGTAACCCCTCCCCTCTCCGCTGTTTCCCTCTCGTAACCCCTCCCCTCTTCTGTTTCCCTCTCGTAACCCCTCCCCTCTTCTGTTTCTTTCTCGTAACCCCTCCCCTCTTCTGTTTCTTTCTCGTAACCCCTCCCCTCTCTTCTGTTTCTTTCTCGTAACCCCTCCCCTCTTCTGTTTCCCTCCCGTAACCCCTCCCCTCTCTTCTGTTTCCCTCCCGTAACCCCTCCCCTCTTCTGTTTCCCTCCCGTAACCCCTCCCCTCTTCTGTTTCCCTCTCGTAACCCCTCCCCTCTTCTGTTTCCCTCTCGTAACCCCTCCCCTCTTCTGTTTCTTTCTCGTAACCCCTCCCCTCTCTTCTGTTTCTTTCTCGTATCCCACCTCTCCGCTGTTCCCCTCTTGTGCTATCAGACGGTCAGGTCAGGAACAGGAAGCAGACACTAACAACAGGGGGGCCAGGAGGAGGAGGTAGGTTACACAACATAGATAACCCTCCCCCTGTGCTGTCAGACAGGAACAAGAAGCAGACTCTAACACTGAGACCAGACAGGAGGGACACAGCTGACGCTTAAACCAACTATCCAAAACCTAAAACTGACCCTTAACCTAATGTTGATATGTTCTGGGGCGTCATGCGTGTCCTTATAGCCTTTACTAGACAGAGGAGGAGGTAAGTCACAGGTCAGACAGATCAAAGTTCCCACAGCATACATAGATAACCTGGTTCAAAAAGCTGGTTCACCAGCAATGTGTCTTATCCTGCCATGGATTAACCAGGAGCCTATCCATAAACGTTTCCGAATGGTCTACTCGACTCGTCAGGATTTTGCCGTCATGCTTCTGCATTATCCACAGTTCACATAGGCCTCCCTGCAGTGCATACTGCAGTATTCACAGTTCGTACAGGCCTACATGCAGTGCATACTGCAGTATTCACAGTTCACATAGGCCTCCCTGCAGTGCATACTGCAGTATCCACAGTTCACATAGGCCTACCTGCAGTGCATACTGCAGTATTCACAGTTCGTACAGGCCTCCTTGCAGTGCATACTGAGCCTATATGCAAAGACATGTAGTCCTCAAGACAATGTTTACTGTCGACACTCCAAACATTTTGACTGTTGTCAGTACTCGTTACTGTATGTGCTATTTAGTAAACTGTAGGATCGATCCACGATAAACTAGAATATTCCGTGCCCCTAGCTCAACACAAAGACCGTCAAAAACCTGCAGAACTGGAGACACACGTTGATTGGCCAAGCCCTCGTCACATTCAATTTATTTATTAATCAACATCCAGCCGTTTCGCCCCACCGCCTCCAGCTATTGAACATAGCAGAAGTATTTCTGACACACCCCTGGATCTACAGTGTATTTGGGAAAGTATTCAGACCCCTTGACTATTTCCACATTTTGTTACGTTACAGACTTATTCCAAAATGGATTAAATAAATAAAACATCCTCAGCGATCTACACACAATACCCCATAATGACAAAGCGAAAACAGTTTTTTATTTTTAATATACACATACCTTATTTACATAAGTATTCAGACCCTTTGCTATGAGACTTGAAATTGAGCTCAAGTGGATCCTGTTTCCATTGATCATCCTTGAGATGTTTCTACAACTTGATTGGAGTCCACCTTTGGTATTATCCAAATGATTGGACATGATTTGGATAGGCACATACCTGTCTATATAAAGGTCCCACAGTTGACAGTGTATTTCAGAGCAAAAACAAAGCCATAAGGTCAAAGGAATTGTCCGTAGAGCTCAGAGACAGGATTGTGTCGAGGCACAGATCTGGGGAAGGGTACCAAAACCATTTCTGCAGCATTGAAGGTCCCCAAGAACACAGTGGCCTCCATCATTGTTAATTGGAAGAAGTTTGGAACCACCAAGACTCTTCTTAGAGCTGGCCTCCCGGCCAAACTGAGCAATCGGGAGAGAAGGGCCTTGGTCAGGGAGGTTACCAAGAACCCAATGGTCACTCTGATAGAGATCCAGAGTTCCTCAGTGGAGATGGGAACTCCAGCGCTAAGACTTGACTTAGCCTTGACTTAGCCTTGACTTAGCCTTGACTTAGCCTTGACTTGGCCTTGCCTTGGCCTTGCCTTGGCCTTGACTTGGCTTTGCCTTGGCTTTGCCTTGGCCTTGCCTTGGCCTTGCCTTGGCCTTGCCTTGGCCTTGACTTGGCCTTGACTTGGCCTTGCCTTGGGTTTGTTCAAATAGAGCCAAGGAGTGCTGCTGGAAAAATCAAGAGTTGCTGATGGTCAGAATAGAATTATAATATACTGGACAACCTAATGATTCATACTCATGATTATATCTGGACAGGTCATGTTTTATCTATCTCACCGTATCCCCCTCTCTCCCCTGTCATCTCTCCTCCCATCTCTCTCTTCCCCTCCTCTCTCTCCCATAATCTCTCCTCCCCCTCTCTCCCCTGTCATCTCTCCTCCTCCTCCTCTCATCTCTCCTCCCCCCTCTCCACTCTCCCCTGTCATCTCTCCTCCCCCTCTCATCTCTCTCTTCCCCTCCTCTCTCTCTCTCATCCTCTCTCCCCATCAGGATGTATGAGCAGCTGCCAGAGGTGCAGAGAAGGAGAGAGGAGGAGAAGAGGAGAGAGGAGTACCGCTCTTACAGACTCAACGCTCAGCTCTACAACAAGGTAGTAGGCTGTTCAAACCCACAACTCTACTGCATGGGTCCTGGTCAACAGTAGTGTACTATATAGGGCCCTGGTCATCAGTAGTGTACTATATAGGGAATAGGGTCCTGGTCAACAGTAGAGTACTATATAGGGAATAGGGTCCTGGTCAACAGTAGTGTACTATATAGGGAATAGGGCCCTGGTCAACAGTAGTGCACTATATAGGGAATAGGGCCCTGGTCAACAGTAGTGTACTATATAGGGAATAGGGCCCTGGTCAACAGTAGTGTACTATATAGGGAATAGGGTCCTGGTCAACAGTAGTGCACTATATAGGGAATAGGGCCCTGGTCAACAGTAGTGTACTATATAGGGAATAGGGCCCTGGTCAACAGTAGTGTACTATATAGGGAATAGGGCCCTGGTCAACAGTAGTGCACTATATAGGGAATAGGGCCCTGGTCAACAGTAGTGTACTATATAGGGAATAGGGTCCTGGTCTACAGTAGTGTACTATATAGGGAATAGGGCCCTGGTCAACAGTAGAGTACTATATAGGGAATAGGGTCCTGCAGCAGCATTAGTATATTGTTTGTATCGAAGTTAATATTATGTACATATTATGTATCCATGTTTTTTTTTTATTTTTTTATTTTACCGTTATTTAACCAGGTAAGTTGACTGAGAACACGTTCTCATTTGCAGCAACGACCTGGGGACAGTTACAGGGGAGAGGAGGGGGATGAATGAGCCAATTGTAAACTGTAAACTGGGGATTATTAGGTGACCGTGATGGTTGAGGGCCAGATTGGGAATTTAGCCAGGACACCGGGGTTAACACCCCTACTCTTACGATAAGTGCCATGGGATCTTTAATGACCTCAGAGAGTCAGGACACCCGTTTAACGTCCCATCCGAAAGACGGCACCCTACACAGAGCAGTGTCCCCAATCACTGCCCTGGGGCATTGGGATCTTTGTTTAGACCAGAGGAAAGAGTGCCTCCTACTGGCCCTCCAACACCACTTCCAGCAGCACCTGGTCTCCCATCCAGGGACTGACCAGGACCAACCCTGCTTAGCTTCAGAAGCAAGCCAGCAGTGGTATGCAGGGTGGTATGCTGCTGGCAAACTAGTATAGAATGTATTTTACATTCTTTAGGAGTTTCTTTAGTGTGAATTAATCAGCCGTAGTGAATTAATCAACTCTAGTGAATGAATCAACCGTAGTGAATGAATCAACCGTAGTGAATGAATCAACCGTAGTGAATGAATCAACCGTAGTGAATGAATCAACTGTAGTGAATGAATCAACCGTAGTGAATGAATCAACCGTAGTGAATGAATCAGCCGTAGTGAATGAATCAACCGTAGTGAATGAATCAACCGTAGTGAATGAATCAACCGTAGTGAATGAATCAACCGTAGTGAATGAATCAACCGTAGTGAATGAATCAGCCGTAGTGAATGAATCAGCTGTAGTGAATGAATTAACCGTAGTGAATGAATCAACTGTAGTGAATGAATCAACCGTAGTGAATGAATCAACCGTAGTGAATGAATCAACCGTAGTGAATGAATCAACCGTAGTGAATGAATCAACCGTAGTGAATGAATCAACTCTAGTGAATGAATCAACTCTAGTGAATGAATCAACTCTAGTGAATGAATCAACTCTAGTGAATGAATTAACCGTAGTGAATGAATCAACCGTAGTGAATGAATCAACTGTAGTGAATGAATCAACCGTAGTGAATGAATCAACCGTAGTGATTGAATCCTTTGTGTTGCAGAGAATCACCAACAGAGTCCTGGGCAGACAAACGCCCTGGCAGTGAGCGCCACACAGAGGAGGTCTTTTACCCTGTATTACATGTACGTGTGCTGTGAATAAAAGGAGTTCAATCGTTTACAATTTTTTTTTACATTTTATTCCGATCTGCTGCAAGCTTACATTTTGTTCACGTTTAACACATTATGAAGTGAAAAGTAAATAATTAGTCTGTTTCTGTCTGTTTCTGAAGAGACAAGGGTCATAATTGGTGTGGCTTTAGTCCTACCAGTTGAATGTGTATTTAAATACTTTGGATTATAGTTTTTATGACCATAATATAAATAAACATGCTTTCTACACTCTAGCTGCTGTCTGTTTGTCCCAACCTTGTGTTAGGCAGAAAGCAGTTCTCCTCACTCCGAGACACTATAAAGGACAACCACACAGCTCCAACAGTTACCACAGCTCTGTTAACAATTACTACAAAAAAACTGTTTTTACTTTGTCATTATGGGGTATTGTGATGTCATGATGGGGTATTGTGATGTCATTATGGGGTATTGTGATGTCATTATGGGGTATTGTGTGTAGATTGATGAGGGGGGAAAAAAACAAGGCTGTAACATAACAAAATGTGGAAAAGGTCAAGGGGTCTGAAAACTTTCTGAAGTTAAAGTTACCAAGGCCCGGTTCCCCAAAGCAATAAAGCTCAGTAAGGATCGTATGGTTCTAAGAAAGAACTCAATCCTTAAGATGCTTCTGGAAAACTGGGCTCAGGTTGTTAGTAGGGCTGCACGATATTGGCAAAAAATCTAAATGTGATTTTTCAACCAAATATTGCGATTTGACTTGAAATATACACTGACTATACCAAACATTAGGAACACCTTCCCCCTTTGCCCTCAGAACAGCCTCAATTCATCGGGGCATGGACTCTACAAGGTGTCGAAAGCGTTCCACAGGGATGCTGGCCCATGTTGACTCCAATGCTTCCCAGAGTTGTCAAGTTGGCTGGATGTCCTTTGGGTGGTGGACTATTCTTGATGCCCGCTGGAAACTGTTGCGAGTGAGTAACCTAGTAGCTTTGCAGTTCTTGACACAAACAGGTGCACCTGGCACCGACTAGCATTCAAAGGCACTTAAATCTTTTGTCTGGGCCATTCACCCAATGAATTGTACATATACACAATCCATGTTTCAATTGTCTCAAGGCTTAAAAATCCTCCTTTAACCACCTGTCTCCTCCCCTTCATCTACACTGATCGAAGTGGATTTAACAAGTGACATCAATAAGGGATCATAGCTTTCACCTGGATTCACCTGGTCAGTCTATGTCATGGAAAGTGTAGGTGTTCCTAATGTTTTGTACACTGTGTGTGTTTGTGTCCCTGTATGCTCTTCCTTCCTGCCACCACAAGCTGTCAGTCTCCTGTTGAGAAGTGTAGAGTGTCATGTTCACCACAAGGTGTCAGTCTCCTGTTGAGAAGTGTAGAGTGTCATGTTCACCACAAGGTGTCAGTCTCCTGTTGAGAAGTGTAGTGTCATGTTCACCACAAGGTGTCAGTCTTCTGTTGAGAAGTGTAGTGTGTCATGTTCACCACAAGGTGTCAGTCTTCTGTTGAGAAGTGTAGAGTGTCATGTTCACCACAAGCTGTCAGTCTTCTGTTGAGAAGTGTAGAGTGTCATGTTCACCACAAGCTGTCAGTCTTCTGTTGAGAAGTGTAGAGTGTCATGTTCACCACAAGCTGTCAGTCTCCTGTTGAGAAGTGTAGAGTGTCATGTTCACCACAAGGTGTCAGTCTCCTGTTGAGAAGTGTAGTGTCATGTTCACCACAAGGTGTCAGTCTCCTGTTGAGAAGGCTATGTCATGGAAAAGTTGTGTGTGTATGTCATGTGACAAAGTTAAATGGCGCCGACAGAGGGCTGCCTTGCTTCTTGTTTTTAGGAAACTTTTGCAGGATTTGAGTTTTTTTCTGTATTATTTCTTACATTGTTAGGCCAGAATTTTTTTGGTGTTATTACATATAGCCGGAGGAACTATTTGGATATCAGAGAGGCGGTAACTCACCAGCACTACCAGGAATGCGACTTTCCCGAAGCGGATCCTTTGTTCGCACCTCCCATCAGGGCGATTTGAACTGATTCCAGAAGCCGACCCAAAACAACGCCGGCGAAGGAGAGATACTCGGAGCGGTCTTCTAGTTCGAAATAGGAGGAGCGCACACCACCCACCGCTTCCGAGTATATTACTCGCAAATGTTCAGCCTCTGGATAATAAAGTTGACGAGCTCAGGGCGAGGACTTCTTTCCAGCGAGACATCAGGGATTGTAATATACTCTGTTTCACGGAAACGAGGCCCTGTGTCTGAACCCCACCCTATGCAACTGGGTCCTGGACTTCCTGACGGGCCGCCCCCCAAGTGGTGAAGGTAGGAAACAACACCTCCACTTCGCTGATCCTCAACACTGGGGCCCCACAAGGGTGTATGCTCAGCCCCCTCCTGTACTCCCTGTTCACCCATGACTGCCACGCCTCCAACTCAATCATCAAGTTTGCAGACGACACAACAATGACGAGACAGTCTACAGGGAGGAGGTGAGGGCCCTAAGAGTGTGGTGCCAGGAAAATAACCTCTCCCTCAACGTCAACAAAACAAAGGATATGATCGTGGACTTCAGGAAACAGCAGAGGGAGCCCCCCCCCCCCCCCCTATCCACATCAACGAAACAGCAGTGGAGAAGGTAGAAAGCTTCAAGTTCCTCGACGTACACATCACTGACAAACTGAAATGGTCCACAACAGAGCTTCTTCAACCTCAGGAGGCTGAATAAATTTGGCTTGGCACCTTAAAACCCTCACAAACTTTTACAGATGCTCAATTGAAAGCATCCTATCTGGCTGTATCACCATTTGGTTTGGCAACTGCACCGCCCGCAACCGCAGGCCTCTCCAGAGGGTGGTGTGGTCTGCCCAACGCATCAACGGGGGCAAATTACCTGCCCTCCAGGACACCTACACCACCTGATGTCACAGGAAGGCCATAAAGATCATCAAGGACAACAACCACCCGAGCCACTGCCTGTTCATCCCGCTATCATCCAGAAGGCGAGGTCAGTACAGGTGCATCAAAGCTGGGACCGAGAGACTGAAAAACAGCTTCTATCTCAAGGCCATCAGACTGTTAAATAGCCACCACTAACACATAGAGGCTGCTGCCTACATACACACTTGAAATCACTGTCCACTTTAGTAAACGGAACACTAGTCACTTTAATAGTGTTTACATATTTTGCATTACTCATCTCATATGTAGATACTGTATTCTATTCTACTGTATCTTAGTCTATGGCGCTCTGACATTGCACATCCATATATTTATATATTCTTAATTACATTCCTTTACTTAGATTTGTATGTATTGGGTATATGTTGTGAAATTGTTAGATATTACTTGTTAGATATTACCGCACAGTCGGAGCTAGAAACACAAGCATTTCGCTACACCCGCAATAACATCTGCTAAACGCGCGTATGTGACCAATAAAGTTTTATTTGATTTGAAAGAGCAGGTGTTCTTAATGTTTTGTATACTCAGTGTAGGTCAAAAACATTTGGTTTGAACTGTTGGAATCAGATAAACAGAATGACTATTCTAATTCTATGGTTGGTGTTGTTGGCATGACAACAAATTAAAAAGCCAGGAGTTATGACAGGCTAGGAACCAAAGTGTTGGTCAGTGTTTCCAAGGGGACCTTAATCACATGCCGTTATACAAATAACATGCTGATCTACACCACCACTGGTACAACCTGTATAAGTGCTAACTTCGGCTATGCCCTAGCTAGTACATTTAGCTAGCCAGCAACCTAGTTAGCGATTTAACATTAAAGATTAGCATTATTGTAACGAGGCACATGCTAGCGGACTAAACTCCACCCCACGGGTGAAGGTAGTTTGATGAATTTCGACCACCGACTGTTTCCTTGTTGAGATTCAATTGGCACGTGTACATTTGCCATCTTAGAGCAACAGCAATGAGAAAACAGTCGGTGGTTTGATTTGGCCTTTCTAGGGAGTTTTTTCCTAGCCACCGTGCTTCTACACCTGCATTGCTTGCTGTTTGGGGTTTTAGGCTGGGTTTCTGTACAGCACTTCGAGATATTAGCTGATGTACGAAGGGCTATATAAAATACATTTGTTTTGATTAACGTTTTTAGAAAGAGTATGGATTTTAGCAAACAAAGAAAGGCACACAACTACAGAGGACAAACATACTGTTGGTACAAGTTGGGGCGTTTTTCATAATTATATATTTTTTTACGTATTGACCTTGGACGAATCGATGTAGTCAGAGGTAGATTCCACGAAGCCTCGTCTCTGGCTCCATTCCTTTGGTGAAATTCTTTAGAAACTTTCTTCACCGTGGAGTTTAGTCCGCTGGGCTTCCGTAGACCGGCTAAGGGCCCTGTTCAATCTGGATCGCTGAAGTGTTACCGATTTGCATGATGAGAAATGGAAAGATAATTTCCCATTGAGCCGACATATACAGCAACAGTGTTTTAGCGTAAATGCAGTCTCCGCTAACGCGGGAACATTGCCTGTAACGGTGATGTTGTGGTATATTAACCCAAATTGGTTATGATGGTACGCCCTGACTTTAGTTATATTTGTTTTCTTTATTTTTTGGTTAGGTCAGGGTGTGACAAGGGTGGTTTGTTTAGTTTTTGTCTTGTCTAGGGTTTTTGTTTATCTATGGGGATTTTGTATGGTCTAGGGGTATGTAGGTTTATGGTGGCCTGAATTGGTTCCCAATCAGAGACAGCTGTTACTCCTTGTCTCTGATTGGGGAGCCTATTTAGGTTGCCATTTTCCATGTTGGTTTTGTGGGTAGTTGTTTTCTGTTTTGTGTTGCTGCACCTTACAGGACTGGTTTGTTTTCGTTTCACTCTCTTTGTTATTTTGTTTAGTGTTCTGTTAATAAATATAACATAAACACTTACCACGCTGCGCATTGGTCCGACTACTCTTCATCCGACGACAAAAATCATTACAGAAATGTAAATTCTGAAATGTATAATAACCTGAAATATGAAAACTGTGGGATAAAAAACTTTAGGCTTACTACAGACAGACAGACATTATCTACAGACAGACAGCATCCGTCTCCTTACAGCGGATAGGCTTACTACAGACAGAAGACTTCTCCTACAGCGGTGTCATGACTGTCCTTGGGTGAGTATCCCCCCCCTCGCTCTCTCCACAGTTTTATGACTTAACGACAGTTCGCAAATTCCTGGAAGGGACTCTCTCCCCCTTTGGACATGCAGTATTGAGGGAGAGAGAGAACAAAGAGAGACTTGGTCAAACTCCTAATCCCCAAAATGTGAGAATTAAACAATATTTCTTGTTTTGAAAATGTGAGAATGGTCAGGGACAGTTACGACGAGTGTGTTTCATTTGGTGAACTCATGAGGGACAGGAAACACGCATAACTGTATCTCTTAAAGTGTACATTTCCCAGCTGTCAGGTTTACATCTAAATATTGTGAAACGTATGTGACATAAACATGAAATTATTTGTGAAAAGATGTAATGTGATGTTAACCTTCTAAATGAGAGTGTGGATTTTCATATAAAGATGAACTAGTCAGTGGCCACACCCCTGTGAGCCCAGACATCTCATTAGGCGTCATAGAACCGCCCCTTCGTCCACAGAGTATAAAGCACCATCCTACACAATATACATTAAATCAGAGAACGTCCGGGACAGAGTCCCCACGTTGGAATGGCTACAATTCTAAAGGCCACAGATGTAGTTTTGGCTACACGGCTGAAAATGGTTCAACTCTGAGACTATCGATTCACTACAGAAGGAACAAATTGTAGACGACACGAATTACTAGTCTGCAGCTAGAAATTACGTAAACCTAAAAAGAGAATACCGACAACCGCCGAAGCATCTATTCTATGAGAACATTTCCAAATGATACTCTGAAGTAACCATACTAACCACCTACAACCAACATTTTTTTGTAAATTGCATAGAAAAATGATTGAAGCATAAACCACTTAATCAGTTCACTTGGTTGAGGCAGGGAACGGTAGGAGGTTTTTCAAAAAGCAGCAGTAACAGCAGCCTGGAAATAAAGTAACCATACTAACCACTTACAACCACGAAAGACATTGTGACTTCGGGGGAAAGTTAACCAGAGACTCTGATGAACTCTACAGGACGATCGAGTGTTTTCAACGGAGAGACAACGACATCCAAGCGTAAATATTGTGGTATCCCAGGAGGTCTACCCCGGGGGATGGTAAAAGAGGGGAGGTACGTGAGGCGACGTTGGCTCCCTCTGCTGGGAATACGGGAGCTGGGCACCCCGACACGGACAGCTCTAAGTGGAGGTAATTAGAGGAAAGTGCCAACCAGCCGGGAGGCCAAATAAAAGGAGCACAGTGACACCAAGCGAGAGAGAACGGAGAGAGACAGACACCAAGCGAAAGGAGAGAACGGGGAGAGACAGACACCAAGCGAAAGGAGAGAACGGAGAGAGACAGACACCAAGCGAAAGGAGAGAACGGGGAGAGACAGACACCAAGCGAAAGGAGAGAACGGAGAGAGACCGACACCAAGCGAAAGGAGAGAACGGGGAGAGACAGACACCAAGCGAAAGGAGAGAACGGGGAGAGACGGACACCAAGCGAAAGGAGAGAACGGAGAGAGACAGACACCAAGCGAAAGGAGAGAACGGGGAGAGACAGACACCAAGCGAAAGGAGAGAACGGGGAGAGACAGACACCAAGCGAAAGGAGAGAACGGGGAGAGACAGACACCAAGCGAAAGGAGAGAACGGGGAGAGACAGACACCAAGCGAAAGGAGAGAACGGAGAGAGACAGACACCAAGCGAAAGGAGAGAACGGGGAGAGACAGACACCAAGCGAAAGGAGAGAACGGGGAGAGACAGACACCAAGCGAAAGGAGAGAAGGGAGAGAGACAGACACCAAGCGAAAGGAGAGAACGGGGAGAGACAGACACCAAGCGAAAGGAGAGAACGGAGAGAGACCGACACCAAGCGAAAGGAGAGAACGGGGAGAGACAGACACCAAGCGAAAGGAGAGAACGGGGAGAGACGGACACCAAGCGAAAGGAGAGAACGGAGAGAGACGGACACCAAACGAAAGGAGAGAACGGGGAGAGACAGACACCAAGCGAAAGGAGAGAACGGAGAGAGACAGACACCAAGCGAAAGGAGAGAACGGGGAGAGACAGACACCAAGCGAAAGGAGAGAACGGAGAGAGACCGACACCAAGCGAAAGGAGAGAACGGGGAGAGACAGACACCAAGCGAAAGGAGAGAACGGGGAGAGACGGACACCAAGCGAAAGGAGAGAACGGAGAGAGACGGACACCAAACGAAAGGAGAGAACGGGGAGAGACAGACACCAAGCGAAAGGAGAGAACGGAGAGAGACAGACACCAAGCGAAAGGAGAGAACGGGGAGAGACAGACACCAAGCGAAAGGAGAGAACGGGGAGAGACAGACACCAAGCGAAAGGAGAGAACGGGGAGAGACAGACACCAAGCGAAAGGAGAGAACGGAGAGAGACAGACACCAAGCGAAAGGAGAGAACGGGGAGAGACAGACACCAAGCGAAAGGAGAGAACGCGGAGAGACGGACACCAAGCGAAAGGAGAGAACGGAGAGAGACAGACACCAAACGAAAGGAGAGAACGGGGAGAGACAGACACCAAGCGAAAGGAGAGAACGGAGAGAGACAGACACCAAGCGAAAGGAGAGAACGGGGAGAGACAGACACCAAACGAAAGGAGAGAACGGAGAGAGACAGACACCAAACGAAAGGAGAGAACGGGGAGAGACAGACACCAAACGAAAGGAGAGAACGGAGAGAGACAGACACCAAGCGAAAGGAGAGAACGGAGAGAGACAGACACCAAACGAAAGGAGAGAACGGGGAGAGACAGACACCAAGCGAAAGGAGAGAACGGAGAGAGACAGACACCAAGCGAAAGGAGAGAACGGGGAGAGACCGACACCAAGCGAAAGGAGAGAACGGGGAGAGACAGACACCAAGCGAAAGGAGAGAACGGAGAGAGACAGACACCAAGCGAAAGGAGAGAACGGGGAGAGACAGACACCAAGCGAAAGGAGAGAACGGAGAGAGACAGACACCAAGCGAAAGGAGAGAACGGGGAGAGACCGACACCAAGCGAAAGGAGAGAACGGAGAGAGACAGACACCAAGCGAAAGGAGAGAACGGGGAGAGACAGACACCAAGCGAAAGGAGAGAACGGGGAGAGACAGACACCAAGCGAAAGGAGAGAACGGAGAGAGACAGACACCAAGCGAAAGGAGAGAACGGGGAGAGACAGACACCAAGCGAAAGGAGAGAACGGGGAGAGACAGACACCAAGCGAAAGGAGAGAACGGAGAGAGACAGACACCAAGCGAAAGGAGAGAACGGGGAGAGACAGACACCAAGCGAAAGGAGAGAACGGAGAGAGACCGACACCAAGCGAAAGGAGAGAACGGGGAGAGACAGACACCAAGCGAAAGGAGAGAACGGGGAGAGACAGACACCAAGCGAAAGGAGAGAACGGAGAGAGACAGACACCAAGCGAAAGGAGAGAACGGGGAGAGACAGACACCAAGCGAAAGGAGAGAACGGAGAGAGACCGACACCAAGCGAAAGGAGAGAACGGGGAGAGACAGACACCAAGCGAAAGGAGAGAACGGGGAGAGACGGACACCAAGCGAAAGGAGAGAACGGAGAGAGACAGACACCAAACGAAAGGAGAGAACGGGGAGAGACAGACACCAAACGAAAGGAGAGAACGGGGAGAGACAGACACCAAGCTAAAGGAGAGAACGGAGAGAGACAGACACCAAGCGAAAGGAGAGAACGGAGAGAGACAGACACCAAACGAAAGGAGAGAACGGAGAGAGACAGACACCAAACGAAAGGAGAGAACGGGGAGAGACAGACACCAAGCGAAAGGAGAGAACGGAGAGAGACAGACACCAAGCGAAAGGAGAGAACGGAGAGAGACAGACACCAAACGAAAGGAGAGAACGGGGAGAGACAGACACCAAGCGAAAGGAGAGAACGGAGAGAGACAGACACCAAGCGAAAGGAGAGAACGGGGAGAGACAGACACCAAGCGAAAGGAGAGAACGGGGAGAGACAGACACCAAGCGAAAGGAGAGAACGGAGAGAGACAGACACCAAGCGAAAGGAGAGAACGGGGAGAGACAGACACCAAGCGAAAGGAGAGAACGGAGAGAGACAGACACCAAGCGAAAGGAGAGAACGGGGAGAGACCGACACCAAGCGAAAGGAGAGAAGGACCGAGCCAAACCTCAGTGATTTTCTTTCTGTTTATTTTCTGTCTTAGTAAAGTTGTTTTTGTGGACTAAAACCTCCCTGTGTCTGTGTCAATCTCTGCACGCTCAACCCAACACCCCACGGTTGTAACGGTAGTCTTCGTCCTCCTCGTCTGAGGAGTAAGAAATGTCGGACCAATACGCAGCGTGGTGAGTATTCATATTTATTCGAATACTTTAAATAAAGAACAAAACAATAAACAGACGAAATAAACGAAGACGCAACAGTCCCGAAATAGTGAACACTAAAACACACCAACAGGAACAATCACCCACAAACCACAATACAAAACAGGCTACCTAAATATGGCTCCCAATCAGAGACAACGACAAACACCTGCCTCTGATTGAGAACCATATCAGGCCAAACACATAGAAATAGACAAACTAGACAAACAACATAGAATGCCCACTCAGATCACACCCTGACCAAACAAAACATAGAAACATATACAGCAAACTATGGTCAGGGCGTGACAACGGTTTACCACAATATGTACATTGCAATTTCTTTCAGAATGAGCGGCCGTTCATGTGCAAAGTATTAGCATGTCCATGAGTACAATTATCCACTGTGTGTAGTGAATCCATTTAGTCTTTCCCGCTCTTTCTCAGTCCCCACCCCTTTCCTTTGTCTACCAAGCAGTCATATCGGTTTCGTCCGCTGGGGACATTTTCTTTGTATCATGTTAGTAACCAATATCTACTGTTTGTTTGTTATGTAATTCTTTGTGATTATTTAGTTAGTTAGTAAATACATAAATAAGCCAATTTGTATATATTGCTGATACATTATGGAAACTAGAGTTGGTGCAGATCCAAGGGTTTGTGATGTTCAGTAACGATAACTGATGCGGTAACAATTAATCATCATTAATTGATCGGATATTAAAATATCTGAAGAGTTATGTTCAGGAAATTATAACTCTAAACATTTTCCCGTGGTGCCCCGACTTCCTAGTTAATTAATGTTTACATGATTAGTTTAATCACGTAATAATTAAACCTAGAGAATTGATTTGATAATATACAGTCTTCACGTTTAATGATAGTCCAGACATGACCGCGGATAGGCTTACTACCAGATGCTGACGAACATCTACAGACAGACAGACAGCATGGCATTCCTTCTCCTACAGCTTATTTATTGTTCAGATGGTTACAGTGCAGTAATAGTGGCTAGAGCTGTTACATTACGGTGGTGGAATTCTGGTGACTTTCCCCAAATTCTTAGGTTTTACAGAAATCACGGTTTGAGGATTCCTGGATTTCCTGCTTATTTCTGTCAGATAACGTGAATCTTCCAATCGGGATTTCTGGGAATTTGGGGAAAGTTACCGTAATTTAGCAACCCTACACAGCAGTAATAGTAACAGCACTGAGAGGGACATGTTACAGTGGAGACACGGGGCTCTGGGTTACAGTGGAGACACGGGGCTCTGTGTTACAGTGGAGACACGGGGCTCTGGGTTACAGTGGAGACACAGGGCTCTGGGTTCCAGTGGAGACACAGGGCTCTGGGTTCCAGTGGAGACACGGGGCTCTGGGTTACAGTGGAGACACAGGGCTCTGGGTTCCAGTGGAGACACGGGGCTCTGGGTTACAGTGGAGACACGGGGCTCTGGGTTACAGTGGAGACACGGGGCTCTGGGTTACAGTGGAGACACAGGGCTCTGGGTTCCAGTGGAGACACGGGGCTCTGGGTTACAGTGGAGACACAGGGCTCTGGAAAATTCCATCAGTCGCACACAAATAAAGGTTACAAGCTTTTCGCTACACCCGCAATAACATCTGCTAAATATGTGTATGTGACCAATAAAAATTGATTTGATTTGTAATACCTTTTGGGGCATAGAGCACAATGATAGAGGCCAGCGACAGGGCTGTAGTAGATTGGCCAGCGACAGGGCTGTAGTAGATTGGCCAGCGACAGGGCTGTAGTAGATTGGCCAGTGACAGGGCTGTAGTAGATTGGCCAGTGACAGGGCTGTAGTAGATTGGCCAGTGACAGGGCTGTAGTAGATTGGCCAGTGACAGGGCTGTAGTAGATTGGCCAGTGACAGGGCTGTAGTAGATTGGCCAGCGACAGGGCTGTAGTAGATTGGCCAGTGACAGGGCTGTAGTAGATTGGCCAGCGACAGGGCTGTAGTAGATTGGTAATAATGGTATGCCCACGCCACCTTACGGTACATTTGTGTATTGTTACTATCAGATTTAGCTGTTTTTTTAATATAGTACACTTGAAGATGTTACAGGCTGCACAGAGGTACATTATATGCTAGCAACAGGCTGCACAGAGGTACATTATATGCTAGTAACAGGCTGCACAGAGGTACATTATATGCTAGCAACAGGCTGCACAGAGGTACATTATATGCTAGTAACAGGCTGCACAGAGGTACATTATATGCTAGCAACAGGCTGCGCAGAGGTACATTATATGCTAGCAACAGGCTGCACATAGATACATTATATGCTAGCAACAGGCTGCACAGAGGTACATTATATGCTAGCAACAGGCTGCACAGAGATACATTATATGCTAGCAACAGGCTGCACAGAGATACATTATATGCTAGCAACAGGCTGCACAGAGGTACATTCTCTATAAATCACTAATGCATAAAATGATAATGAATACCATGTTAATATATTATCTCTCCAATGATAATGTAAGGAAAGGCAACAATGCCATGAAAATAATGCCAATATAACTTGAGGTTATTAAAAAACTATAACGCCTTTATGAACCAGTATGACACTTCATAGCAGAGATGAGAAAGCCTTTTTGATACCAGTATGACACTTCATAGCAGAGATGAGAAAGCCTTTATGATACCAGTATGACACTTCATAGCAGAGATGAGAAAGCCTTTATGATACCAGTATGACACTTCATAGCAGAGATGAGAAAGCCTTTATGATACCAGTATGACACTTCATAGCAGAGATGAGAAAGCCTTTATGATACCAGTATGACACTTCATAGCAGAGACGAGAAAGCCTTTATGATACCAGTATGACACTTCATAGCAGAGATGAGAAAGCCTTTATGATACCAGTATGACACTTCATAGCAGAGATGAGAAAGCCTTTATGATACCAGTATGACACTTCATAGCAGAGAAAAAAACAAAGCCTCAATGGCCAAGATGTTGTTTTGCAGACAGTAACTTGATGAGGCATGTGGTGTGACCAGTCAGTAGTTTAATGAAGGCTCTGATGACCGGAGTTATTCTACACAGCAAGAGTCTCACCTGTAATACACATTACTATATTAGCTACTTAAAACAGATTACAGGTAACATGCGACTGTCACAATTTACTGGCATTTAATATGTGCAATAAATATGAAATAAATTAAGCAAAACATGACACTGACCTTATGAAAGCAAAACATTTCATCCATATGATTCATAAAATCCCTTCAAAGTAATGTTTTTTTACTCCGTAAATCCCTGTTGAAATGTAAGTTAAACTGCAGTAGAATTAATACCAACTCAATACACAGCAATCTGACAACCTCAGATATAGTTTTCTCTCCCTTTTTAGATCATGTGTCAAACTCAAGGAATTATTTATATATTATTTTATTCTGGGGGGGGGAAACTGCGGCGCTCAGTGAAGACCGAATACGGCCCACTGGGAAAAGGAGTTTGACACCCCTGCTGTATATAGTTAAGAGTAAGGAATAGTTACATCTACACAAGACACTGTCATGAACTATGGGACAACGGACAGGAAACAGCTCTGTCGTTAACTCGGTCACTTTTACATTGATGTTGAACCTGGACATTTATAACGGGTCTGATTCAGACTTGAGATAAATAGACTCTACATGTGGATATAAAACATGGACCTAAGTACAAATATTGTTGACTTAAGTCAATGTTAAAGTCAACTTATGTCAAGTCTAAATAGGGCCTAATGTACATTGACCATCTTAAATAAATGTCATAAATAAAAGATGAGACAGTAAAATGGGTAGCAGGCAGCATCACCCTCAGCAGACAGTTAGTGGTTAGTAGTGTGTGTTTACGTAATATAATTTGGCAGAAGCTTTTATCCAAAGTGTCTTACAGTCATGCGTGTATAGGTGGTCCCGGGAATCAAACCCACTATCCTGCCGTTACAAGCGCTATGCTCTACCAAATGATCTACAGAGGAAGTGAGTGATCTACAGAGGAAGTGAGTGATCTACAGAGGAAGTGAATGATCTACAGAGGAAGTGAGTGATCTACAGAGGAAGTGAGTGATCTACAGAGGAAGTGAATGATCTACAGAGGAAGTGAATGATCTACAGAGGAAGTGAGTGATCTACAGAGGAAGTGAGCGTATGATCTACAGAGGAAGTGAGTGAGTCTATGACCTACAGAGGAAGTGAGTGATCTACAGAGGAAGTGAGTGTATGACCTACAGAGGAAGTGAATGACCTACAGAGGAAGTGAGTGATCTACAGAGGAAGTGTATGACATACAGAGGAAGTGAGTGACCTACAGAGGAAGTGAGTGACCTACAGAGGAAGTGAGTGACCTACAGAGGAAGTGAGCGTATTAGTACTCTAACTACGTGTGAACGGTGCTTGACTTGACGCTGGTACTTATTTTGGGTGCTTCTACCGTTTATATTCAGGTGCCAGAACTTTGCAATAACGGCAGAATGGGACTCGGGCAATAGAACAAATGAAGGTGCTGGCGCTCAGTGAGCTCACGGCCCAAGTCAAGCACTGTCTGCGTACGAACACACACCCAAAGCTTTGGCCTAAAAACCCTCAGACAGACAGATGGGAAGGCGCAACACGGGGCGGGTTGAAGGTGGAGCCTATGTCAGCAGGAGGCGGTGCACTCTTTGGAGCTGAGGCTGTGATAGGACGAGACGGTGGACCTGCTCCTGACCACGGGAACACGGCATCATCACCTTCCCCACCAGCACCATGTCCCCCCTCTTCTCCTCCTGGACCTGCAGACAGACAGACACTAGTTACAGACCCGGCCCCTTCCCCACCAGCACCATGTACCCCCTCTTCTCCTCCTGGACCTGCAGACAGACACTAGTTACAGACCCGGCCCCTTCCCCACCAGCACCATGTCCCCCCTCTTCTCCTCCTGGACCTGCAGACAGACAGACACTAGTTACAGACCCGGCCCCTTCCCCACCAGCACCATGTCCCCCCTCTTCTCCTCCTGGACCTGCAGACAGACACTAGTTACAGACCCGGCCCCTTCCCCACCAGCACCATGTCCCCCCTCTTCTCCTCCTGGACCTGCAGACAGACAGACACCAGTTACAGACCCGGCCCCTTCCCCACCAGCACCATGTCCCCCCCTCTTCTCCTGTTTCTGTAGTGTGAGACAGCTTGATGAACAGGACACCCCCTGAACAGGACAAAGGTCTATCACAGGGCCATACCTCCAATCTAATCTCCTTAATGCCGAGTGTCAAGCAGAGACGTATCAGGTCTCATTTGTACAGTCTTTGGTATGACTTGGCCAGGTATTGAACTCCCAACCTTTCAATCTCTGGGGTGGACACTCTAACCTCAAGGTCACCTGAGTTGGGTATTTCCTACATCAGTGGTCACCAACCTTTGAGTCAAGATCACTTTCGCATTGAAAAAGCAAGTCGAGATCTACCACTGACATTTTTGAATTCATGTTAAAAAAAACATTCACCCTTATAAAACAAGTTGTGTAGGAATGAGGTTTGTGCAGAAGGCCTGATACATTATCACAGCATAGTGGCTATATGTCTGGTCTGATACATTATCACAGCATAGCAGCTATATGCCTGGTCTAATACATTATCACAGCATAGTGGCTATATACCTGGCCTGATACATTATCACAGCATAGTGGCTATATGCCTGGTCTGATACATTATCACAGCATATTGGCTACATGCCTGGCCTGACACATTATCACAGCATAGTGGCTATATGCCTGGTCTTATACATTATCACAGCATATTGGCTATATGCCTGGCCTGATACATTATCACAGCATAGCATTCTACAGCCATGTTATCATTAGCTTTTCTACCACTGCCCTAATTGACCAGTTGACTGGTTGGTGACCACTGCCCTACATTGTGTACTACCTGGCCTATGGGGCCATATCTGGGTCCATTTTACAACCAGGAGGAGTTGGCAAGACGGTATGGCTGGTGATGGCAAAAACAGATCTGCTCCTAGTCCAGGTGTGTATGGCTGGTGACCCAGTGTGTATGGCTGGTGACCCAGTGTGTATGGCTGGTGACCCAGTGTGTATGGCTGGTGACCCTGGAGTGTATGGCTGGTGACCCAGTGTGTGTGGCTGGTGACCCTGGAGTGTGTATGGCTGGTGACCCAGTGTGTGTGGCTGGTGACCCAGTGTGTGTGGCTGGTGACCCAGTGTGTATGGCTGGTGACCCAGTGTGTGTGGCTGGTGACCCTGGAGTGTATGGCTGGTGACCCTGGAGTGTGTATGGCTGGTGACCCAGTGTGTGTGGCTGGTGACCCTGGAGTGTGTATGGCTGGTGACCCAGTGTGTGTGGCTGGTGACCCTGGAGTGTGTGGCTGGTGACCCTGGAGTGTGTATGGCTGGTGACCCAGTGTGTGTGGCTGGTGACCCAGTGTGTGTGGCTGGTGATCCTGGAGTGTGTATGGCTGGTGACCCAGTGTGTGTGGCTGGTGACCCTGGAGTGTATGGCTGGTGACCCTGGAGTGTGTATGGCTGGTGACCCTGGAGTGTGTGGCTGGTGACCCTGGAGTGTGTGGCTGGTGACCCTGGGGTGTGTGGCTGGTGACCCTGGGGTGTGTGTGGCTGGTGACCCTGGAGTGTGTGGCTGGTGACCCTGGAGTGTGTGGCTGGTGACCCAGGAGTGTGTGTGGCTGGTGACCCTGGGGTGTGTGTGGCTGGTGACCCTGGAGTGTGTGGCTGGTGACCCTGGAGTGTGTGGCTGGTGACCCTGGAGTGTGTATGGCTGGTGACCCTGGAGTGTGTGGCTGGTGACCCTGGAGTGTTTGGTTGGTGACCCTGGAGTGTGTGTGGCTGGTGACCCTGGAGTGTGTGGCTGGTGACCCTGGAGTGTGTGGCTGGTGACCCTGGAGTGTGTGTGGCTGGTGACCCTGGAGTGTGTGTGGCTGGTGACCCAGTGTGTGTGGCTGGTGACCCAGTGTGTGTGGTTGGTGACCCTGGAGTGTGTGTGGCTGGTGACCCTGGAGTGTGTGGCTGGTGACCCTGGAGTGTGTGGCTGGTGACCCTGGAGTGTGTGTGGCTGGTGACCCTGGAGTGTGTGGCTGGTGACCCTGGAGTGTGTGGCTGGTGACCCTGGAGTGTGTGGCTGGTGACCCTGGAGTGTGTGGCTGGTGACCCTGGAGTGTGTGTGGCTGGTGACCCTGGAGTGTGTGTGGCTGGTGACCCAGTGTGTGTGGCTGGTGACCCTGGAGTGTGTGTGGCTGGTGACCCAGTGTGTGTGGCTGGTGACCCTGGAGTGTGTGTGGCTGGTGACCCTGGAGTGTGTGGCTGGTGACCCTGGAGTGTGTGTGGCTGGTGACCCTGGAGTGTGTGTGGCTGGTGACCCTGGAGTGTGTGGCTGGTGACCCTGGAGTGTGTGGCTGGTGACCCTGGAGTGTGTGTGGCTGGTGACCCTGGAGTGTGTGGCTGGTGACCCTGGAGTGTGTGGCTGGTGACCCTGGGGTGTGTGGCTGGTGACCCAGTGTGTGTGGCTGGTGACCCAGTGTGTGTGGCTGGTGACCCTGGAGTGTGTGGCTGGTGACCCTGGGGTGTGTGGCTGGTGACCCAGTGTGTGTGGCTGGTGACCCAGTGTGTGTGGCTGGTGACCCAGTGTGTGTGGCTGGTGACCCTGGAGTGTGTGGCTGGTGACCCTGGAGTGTGTGGCTGGTGACCCTGGAGTGTGTGGCTGGTGACCCAGTGTGTGTGGCTGGTGACCCTGGAGTGTGTGGCTGGTGACCCTGGGGTGTGTGGCTGGTGACCCAGTGTGTGTGGCTGGTGACCCAGTGTGTGTGGCTGGTGACCCAGTGTGTGTGGCTGGTGACCCTGGAGTGTGTGGCTGGTGACCCTGGAGTGTGTGGCTGGTGACCCTGGAGTGTGTGGCTGGTGACCCAGTGTGTGTGGCTGGTGACCCTGGAGTGTGTATGGCTGGTGACCCAGTGTGTGTGGCTGGTGACCCTGGAGTGTGTGGCTGGTGACCCTGGAGTGTGTATGGCTGGTGACCCAGTGTGTGTGGCTGGTGACCCAGTGTGTGTGGCTGGTGACCCTGGAGTGTGTATGGCTGGTGACCCAGTGTGTGTGGCTGGTGACCCTGGAGTGTATGGCTGGTGACCCTGGAGTGTGTATGGCTGGTGACCCTGGAGTGTGTGGCTGGTGACCCTGGAGTGTGTGGCTGGTGACCCTGGGGTGTGTGGCTGGTGACCCTGGGGTGTGTGTGGCTGGTGACCCTGGAGTGTGTGGCTGGTGACCCTGGAGTGTGTGGCTGGTGACCCAGGAGTGTGTGTGGCTGGTGACCCTGGGGTGTGTGTGGCTGGTGACCCTGGAGTGTGTGGCTGGTGACCCTGGAGTGTGTGGCTGGTGACCCTGGAGTGTGTATGGCTGGTGACCCTGGAGTGTGTGGCTGGTGACCCTGGAGTGTTTGGTTGGTGACCCTGGAGTGTGTGTGGCTGGTGACCCTGGAGTGTGTGGCTGGTGACCCTGGAGTGTGTGGCTGGTGACCCTGGAGTGTGTGGCTGGTGACCCTGGAGTGTGTGTGGCTGGTGACCCTGGAGTGTGTGTGGCTGGTGACCCAGTGTGTGTGGCTGGTGACCCAGTGTGTGTGGTTGGTGACCCTGGAGTGTGTGTGGCTGGTGACCCTGGAGTGTGTGGCTGGTGACCCTGGAGTGTGTGGCTGGTGACCCTGGAGTGTGTGTGGCTGGTGACCCTGGAGTGTGTGGCTGGTGACCCTGGAGTGTGTGGCTGGTGACCCTGGAGTGTGTGGCTGGTGACCCTGGAGTGTGTGGCTGGTGACCCTGGAGTGTGTGGCTGGTGACCCTGGAGTGTGTGGCTGGTGACCCTGGAGTGTGTGTGGCTGGTGACCCTGGAGTGTGTGTGGCTGGTGACCCAGTGTGTGTGGCTGGTGACCCAGTGTGTGTGGCTGGTGACCCAGTGTGTGTGGTTGGTGACCCTGGAGTGTGTGTGGCTGGTGACCCTGGAGTGTGTGGCTGGTGACCCTGGAGTGTGTGTGGCTGGTGACCCTGGAGTGTGTGTGGCTGGTGACCCTGGAGTGTGTGGCTGGTGACCCTGGAGTGTGTGGCTGGTGACCCTGGAGTGTGTGTGGCTGGTGACCCTGGAGTGTGTGGCTGGTGACCCTGGAGTGTGTGGCTGGTGACCCTGGGGTGTGTGGCTGGTGACCCAGTGTGTGTGGCTGGTGACCCAGTGTGTGTGGCTGGTGACCCTGGAGTGTGTGGCTGGTGACCCTGGGGTGTGTGGCTGGTGACCCAGTGTGTGTGGCTGGTGACCCAGTGTGTGTGGCTGGTGACCCAGTGTGTGTGGCTGGTGACCCTGGAGTGTGTGGCTGGTGACCCTGGAGTGTGTGGCTGGTGACCCTGGAGTGTGTGGCTGGTGACCCAGTGTGTGTGGCTGGTGACCCTGGAGTGTGTGGCTGGTGACCCTGGGGTGTGTGGCTGGTGACCCAGTGTGTGTGGCTGGTGACCCAGTGTGTGTGGCTGGTGACCCTGGAGTGTGTGGCTGGTGACCCTGGAGTGTGTGGCTGGTGACCCTGGAGTGTGTGGCTGGTGACCCTGGAGTGTGTGGCTGGTGACCCAGTGTGTGTGGCTGGTGACCCTGGAGTGTGTGGCTGGTGACCCTGGAGTGTGTGGCTGGTGACCCAGTGTGTGTGGCTGGTGAGCCTGGAGTGTGTGGCTGGTGACCCTGGAGTGTGTGGCTGGTGACCCAGTGTGTGTGGCTGGTGACCCAGTGTGTGTGGCTGGTGACCCTTATAATTATTTTAGCCCACTGTTTTCTTGTTAGTTTACAGATGGTAATACTGAAGAGTCAACTCTTGGAATTAAAGTTAAATTCATCTGACCCCTGTAGTTACATTTGTGTTCATTAGGACATATTATTAATATCGTTTCAGTGCTGTATCTGTACTTGAATAACTTACTCCACTGAATTCCTAAAGACAATACTTTTTACTAAGGTGTGGTTACCTTGACGAAGGAGGAGCAGGGGAACGTGGCAAAATCAGACAAGGCTCTAGCTCCAGGTCTCTGGGTCACCACATGTTCTGATACCTCATCCTGAGAGAGAGAGACAGAGAGAGAACAGGTGACAGAGGAGAGAACAGGTGACAGAGGAGAGAACAGGTGACAGAGGAGAGAACAGGTGACAGAGGAGAGAACAGGTGACAGAGGAGAGAACAGGTGACAGAGGAGAGAGAGAGAACAGAGAGAGAGAGAGCGAGAGAGAGAGAGAGAGAGAACAGGTGAGAGAGAGAGAGAGAGAGAGCGAGACCAGGTGACAGAGAGAGAACAGGTGACAGAGAGAGAACAGGTGACAGAGGAGAGAACAGGTGACAGAGGAGAGAGAGAGAACAGAGAGAGAGAGAGCGAGAGAGAGAGAGAACAGGTGAGAGAGGAGAGGAGAGAGAGAGAGAGAACAGGTGAGAGAGAGAGAGAGAGAACAGGTGAGAGAGAGAGAGAGAGAGAGAGAGAACAGGTGAGAGAGAGAGAGAGAGAGAGAGAGCGAGACCAGGTGACAGAGAGAGAACAGGTGACGGAGAGAGAACAGGTGAGAGAGAGAGAGAGAGCGAGACCAGGTGACAGAGAGAGAGAGAGAGAACAGGTGAGAGAGAGAGAACAGGTGACAGAGAGAGAACAGGTGAGAGAGAGAGAGAGAGAGAGAGAGAGAGCGAGACCAGGTGACAGAGAGAGAACAGGTGACAGAGAGAGAACAGGTGAGAGAGAGAGAGAGAGAGAGCGAGACCAGGTGACAGAGAGAGAGAGAGAGAACAGGTGAGAGAGAGAGAGAGAGAGAGAGAGACCAGGTGACAGAGAGAGAGCGAGACCAGGTGACAGAGAGAGACCAGGTGACAGAGAGAGACCAGGTGACAGAGAGAGACCAGGTGACAGAGAGAGAGAGAGAGAGAGAGACCAGGTGACAGAGGAGAGAGAGAGAAATAGGGGAGATGTTATATAGGAGAAAGAGCAGGGAAAGTTATTTAGCATACTGCAATCACACATTTACCCTCCTCCCTACCACTCCTGTCCAAGGCAGCATGCATTCTGGGATACATTTTGTATTGTCGGGATTCAATCCGATCGCGCCTGTCAACAATGCACCATTTAAAGGTAACTTTCCAACTGAGCCGACATCTGCAGTATTTTTGTTGTTGTTAACATTGTCTTTAAAAGGTGAATTGTGAACAAACTACGATAGGATTGAAGACCCAGCCAAGGTGTTTGTTTACCTTCAGTCGGTCCAGAGTGTTGCTAAGGGACTGCAGTCTGGCTGTGTGTTCCAACAGCTGGGCACTAGGAGTTACTGCTCAACAACACACATAAAACAAAACTTCAATCTACTACAGTTACAGCAAAAAATAACTTCTGTTTTTTTTTGTGTATGAATATGCTTTCGTGACAGTTTTTTTGGGGGGGCGGGCCTTTATGTAAACAATTACGTCATTGAAAATGACTCTTCTACAGGTACAACCGAGAACAAGAAGAGGGGCGGGGCCATCATACCTGGGGATTTGCCAGTGATGTCCACCACTTTGACGTTGGCACTCAGCTGCAGTAACGTGTCCAGTAATTGGTCAGTCTTACGATAGAGGGCGCTAGAGAGCACCTCTGGGTGAGAGCCGTCTCTAGCGGGGAGCTTGGAGACATGGAGAGGTGGTAGGGAGGACAGCTGGGCACGCATCTTCTCAGCCTGGATGAGGAGAGGAGGAGGAGGAGGAGGGAGGGGCAGAGGAGAAGAGGGGGAGGGGGAGTGAGAGGGGGAAGGAGAATGGAAGGGGAAGGACTGGCACTCAGGCTACCTTTCACTGAGTTGACATGATAGCAACAACCAGACTGGCACTCAGGCTACCTTTCACTGAGTTGACATGATAGCAACAACCAGACTGGCACTCAGGCTACCTTTCACTGAGTTGACATGATAGCAACAACCAGACTGGCACTCAGGCTACCTTTCACTGAGTTGACATGATAGCAACAACCAGAAAATCGTTTCCAATCGTTTAGTTCTGAACATCACCATAATTTTTTTTGTTCTGACCACCAAAATAAAAGTTCTGAACCGGTTCAAACCCCCAAAATACCAGTTTATATCGTTCCTTTTTATTCCCTTTTTAAACCTCTGAAATCATATTTTCTTTTACATTTAGTTCAACATGAAACGACTTCACTAATCATGCTGTGTGGATAGAACAGCTTGCTATGGAGTGGACACACTATAGCTCAGTGAGCTGTTTACACGCGTGATGAAAAGACAAGATTAGGGCGGGAGATGCGACTGACATTGTTCAGGTGGGGAGAAAGAGAAGCTGGAAGAGGAAGCTTGAAGTGCTGGGCATCTTGTGATGACATGTATTATCTGAGTTAGGCTCATAGAATTATACCTTACGGAGGAGCAGCTTCTACGCAGGAACTTAGAATGTCTTTGAACTTCCGAGAGTGGGCTTAACGTTGGACCAGAGAAGCTAGTGTCACACCCTGACCGTAGAGATCCTAGAAGCTAGCTCGTTACGAAGCTTGTGTGTGCAGAGTGGCACCAGTTTTACCTTTTTGTAGTTAATAAATCCGATGTGAAACGTGTTAGCTATAGTATCCCTAACTAGCATTGAAAAGGATAATCCATTCTTCTCTAATTAAATCCCTCCTTCGTCTTCTGAATCAGGCTTATAACATCAGTAGGCTACAGTAACCTATGCTTCAGAGGAGGAGGGGTATGTAGACTACACAAACTGGCAAAGATTTCCAGCTGGCAGACAGACACTGGCATAAGTTTCTGATTGATAGAAGGAGGGCTTTGCATGGGCGCTTTGTTTACGTTTTTTTGTGGGACTAGGGAAAAAATCCTTGAACGTAAAATTAACCGGTTCCCATGCTTTTAAAACAACTGTTCCGTTCCGGGACAGTATAGATCACTTTCGTTCCGGGTTCTGATTCTGTTCCTTGAAACATTTAGTTATTTTCCAGTTTTCGGTTCTGTTCCCTGAACCGGAACAGACTGGTACTCAGGCTACCTTTCAATGAGTGACAAGGCATTGACATGATAGCACCAAACAGACTGGCACTCAGGCTACCTTTCAATGAGTGACAAGGCATTGACATGATAGCACCAACCAGACTGGCACTCAGGCTACCTTTCAATGAGTGACAAGGCATTGACATGATAGCACCAAACAGACTGGCACTCAGGCTAACTTTCAATGAGTGACAAGGCATTGACATGATAGCACCAAACAGACTGGCACTCAGGCTACCTTTCAATGAGTGACAAGGCATTGACATGATAGCACCAAACAGACTGGCACTCAGGCTAACTTTCAATGAGTGACAAGGCATTGACATGATAGCACCAAACAGACTGGCACTCAGGCTACCTTTCTTATCGGCAGACTCAGTAGCCTCGGTTTTTCTAATGACTGCCTTGCCTGGTTCACCAACTACTTTGCAGACAGAGTTCAGTGTGTCAAATCGGAGGGCATGTTGTCCGGTCCTCTGGCAGTCTCTATGGGGGTACCACAGGGTTCAATTCTCGGGCCGACTCTTTTCTCTGTATACATCAATGATGTTGCTCTTGCTGCGGGCGATTCCCTGATCCACCTCTACGCAGACGACACCATTCTATATACTTCCGGCCCTTCCTTGGACACTGTGCTATCTAACCTCCAAACGAGCTTCAATGCCATACAACACTCCTTCCGTGGCCTCCAACTGCTCTTAAACGCTAGTAAAACCAAATGCATGCTTTTCAACCGTTCGCTGCCTGCACCCGCACGCCCGACTAGCATCACCACCCTGGACGGTTCCGACCTAGAATATGTGGACATCTATAAGTACCTAGGTGTCTGGCTAGACTGCAAACTCTCCTTCCAGACTCATATCAAACATCTCCAATCCAAAATCAAAGCAAGAATCGGCTTTCTATTCCGCAACAAAGCCTCCTTCACTCACGCCGCCAAACTTACCCTAGTAAAACTGACTATCCTACCGATCCTCGACTTCGGCGATGTCATCTACAAAATAGCTTCCAATACTCTACTCAGCAAACTGGATGCAGTTTATCATAGTGCCATTCGTTTTGTTACTAAAGCACCTTATACGACCCACCACTGCGACCTGTATGCCCTAGTCGGCTGGCCCTCGCTACATGTTCGTCGTCAGACCCACTGGCTCCAGGTCATCTACAAGGCTATGCTAGGTAAAGTGCCGCCTTATCTCAGTTCACTGGTCACGATGGCTACACCCACCCGCAACACGCGCTCCAGCAGGTGTATCTCACTGATCATCCCTAAAGCCAAAACCTCATTTGGACGCCTTTCCTTCCAGTTCTCTGCTGCCTGCGACTGGAACGAATTGCAAAAATCTCTGAAGTTGGAGACTTTTATCTCCCTCAACAACTTTAAAAATCTGCTATCCGAGCAGCTAACCGATCGCTGCAGCTGTACATAGTCCATCTGTAAACTACCCACCCAATTTACCTACCTCACCCCCCATACTGCTTTTATTTATTTACTTTTCTGCTCTTTTGCACACCAGTATCTCTTCTTGCACATGATCATCTGATGATTTATCACTCCAGTGTTAATCTGCTAAATTGTAATTATTCGATTTATTGCCTACCTCATGCCTTTTGCACACATTGTATATAGATTCTCTTTTTTTTCTACCATGTTATTGACTTGTTTATTGTTTACTCCATGTGTAACTCTGTGTTGTCTGTTCACACTGCTATGCTTTATCTTGGCCAGGTCGCAGTTGCAAATGAGAACTTGTTCTCAACTAGCCTACCTGGTTAAATAAAGGTGAAATAAAAATAAAAAGAATAAAAATAAAAAAAAATGAGTGACAAGGCATTGACATGATAGCACCAAACAGACTGGCACTCAGGCTAACTTTCAATGAGTGACAAGGCATTGACATGATAGCACCAAACAGACTGGCACTCAGGCTACCTTTCAATGAGTGACAAGGCATTGACATGATAGCACCAAACAGACTGGCACTCAGGCTAACTTTCAATGAGTGACAAGGCATTGACATGATAGCACCAAACAGACTGGCACTCAGGCTAACTTTCAATGAGTGACAAGGCATTGACATGATAGCACCAAACAGACTGGCACTCAGGCTAACTTTCAATGAGTGACAAGGCATTGACATGATAGCACCAAACAGACTGGCACTCAGGCACTGCAGGTGGCGGTAAATCTTCTACGTTTTTGACAGCCCTCGATGGCACTGTCAAAGATACAAAGATGAGTCCTCTATCTACCTTTATGGTCTTTCCTACCTCTATGGTCTATCTACTTCTATCTACCTCTATGGTCTATCTACTTCTATGGTCTTTCCTACCTCTATGGTCTTTCCTACCTCTATGGTCTTTCCTACCTCTATGGTCTATCTACTTCTATCTACCTCTATGGTCTATCTACCTCTATGGTCTTTCCTACCTCTATGGTCTTTCCTACCTCTATCTACCTCTATGGTCTTTCCTACCTCTATGGTCTATCTACCTCTATGGTCTATCTACCTCTATCTACCTCTATGGTCTTTCCTACCTCTATGGTCTATCTACCTCTATCTACCTCTATGGTCTTTCCTACCTCTATGGTCTATCTACCTCTATGGTCTATCTACTTCTATCTACCTCTATGGTCTTTCCTACCTCTATGGTCTATCTACTTCTATCTACCTCTATGGTCTTTCCTACCTCTATGGTCTATCTACTTCTATCTACCTCTATGGTCTTTCCTACCTCTATGGTCTATCTACCTCTATGGTCTTTCCTACCTCTATGGTCTATCTACTTCTATCTACCTCTATGGTCTTTCCTACCTCTATGGTCTATCTACTTCTATCTACCTCTATGGTCTTTCCTACCTCTATGGTCTATCTACCTCTATGGTCTTTCCTACCTCTATGGTCTATCTACCTCTATGGTCTTTCCTACCTCTATGGTCTATCTACTTCTATCTACCTCTATGGTCTTTCCTACCTCTATGGTCTTTCTACCTCTATGGTCTATCTACCTCTATCTACCTCTATGGTCGTTCCTACCTTGAGTCTGTTGTTCTCATTCTTCAGGTGTTTGATGCTGTGTCTCTGAGCCTCAATCTGCTGCGTCAGGAGAGGAGAGTCTATCACCGGGACCCCCGACCCAGGACCCATACTGGGACCCATACTGGCCATAGTCGCTGTAGAGAGACACAGACACTTAACACGGGCCAATACACACACACACAACTCTAGCCACTTTAATAATGGAAAAATGTATGTAATAAATGTATCACTAGCCACTTTAAACAATGCCACTTTATATAATGTTTACATACCCTACATTACTCATCTCATATGTATATACTGTACTCTATACCATCTACTGCATCTTGCCTATGCCGTTTGGCCATCGCTCATTCATATATATTTATATGTACATATTCTTATTCATTCCTTTACACTTGTGTGTATAAGGTAGTTGTTGTGAAATTGTTAGGTTAGATTACTCGTTGGTTATTACTGCATTGTCTGAACTAGAAGCACAAGCATTTCGCTACACTCGCATTAACATCTGCTAACCATGTGTATGTGACAAATAAATTTGATTTGATATGACACACACACACACACACACACACACACACACACACACACACACACACACACCACTATTAACGCAGGCCAATACACAGTCTAATACACACACAAACACACAAGCAACACACCGTCAGCTAAATTGTGTGTGTTCAATAAGGACTCTGCTAACAAGAGTAGCATAAACATGCAGGGTGACAGCAAATACCTTTCTGCTCTTCTGTAGATTAGAAGGGGTAAGAGGGAGAGAGAGTAGAGGAGGGGAAAGAGGGAGAGAGAGGAGGGGAGGGAGAGAGAGAAGAGGAGGGGAAGAAGAGGGAGAGAGAGAGAGTAGAGGAGGGGAAAGAGGGAGAGGGAGAAGAGGAGGGGAAAGAGGGAGAGAGAGTAGAGGAGGGGAAAGAGGGAGAGAGAGAAGAGGAGGGGAAAGAGGGGGGGAGGGGAAGAGGAGGGGAAGAGGGAGAGAGAGAAGATGAGGGAGAAAGAGTAGAGGAGGGGAAAGAGGGAGAGAGAGTAGAGGAGGGGAAAGAGGGAGAGAGAGTAGAGGAGGGGAAAGAGGGAGAGAGAGAAGAGGAGGGGGAAGAGGGAGAGAGAGAAGAGGGGAAAGAGGGAGAGAGAGTAGAGGAGGGGAAAGAGGGAGAGAGAGGAGAGGAGGGGAAAGAGGGAGAGAGAGTAGAGGAGGGGAAAGAGGGAGAGAGAGTAGAGGAGGGGAAAGAGGGAGTGAGAGAAGAGGAGGGGAAAGAGGGAGAGAGAGAAGAGGAGGGGGAAGAGGGAGAGAGAGAAGAGGGGAAAGAGGGAGAGAGAGTAGAGGAGGGGAAAGAGGGAGAGAGAGAAGATGAGGGGAAAGAGGGAGAGAGAGTAGAGGAGGGGAAAGAGGGAGAGAGAGTAGAGGAGGGGAAAGAGGGAGAGAGAGAAGAGGAGGGGAAAGAGGGAGAGAGAGAAGAGGAGGGGGAAGAGGGAGAGAGAGAAGAGGGGAAAGAGGGAGAGAGAGTAGAGGAGGGGAAAGAGGGAGAGAGAGTAGAGGAGGGGAAAGAGGGAGAGAGAGTAGAGGAGGGGAAAGAGGGAGAGAGAGTAGAGGAGGGGAAAGAGGGAGAGAGAGAAGAGGAGGGGAAAGAGGGAGAGAGAGAAGAGGAGGGGGAAGAGGGAGAGAGAGAAGAGGGGAAAGAGGGAGAGAGAGTAGAGGAGGGGAAAGAGGGAGAGAGAGAAGAGGAGGGGAAAGAGGGAGAGAGAGCAGAGGAGGGGAAAGAGGGAGAGAGAGTAGAGGGGAAAGAGGGAGAGAGAGTAGAGGAGGGGAAAGAGGGAGAGAGAGAAGAGGAGGGGAAAGAGGGAGAGAGAGTAGAGGGGAAAGAGGGAGAGAGAGTAGAGGAGGGGAAAGAGGGAGAGGGGGAAAAGAGGAGGAGGGAGAGAGTGTGACAGTGTTAGGGTCCAGAGGACATTCCTTTTCTTAAACACCAGGTCATCTGAATTGTAAATAACAGTGTTAGTCTATAACAGTGTCAGTCTATAACAGTGTTAGTCTATAACAGTGTTAGTCTATAACAGTGTCAGTCTATAACAGTGTCAGTCTATAACAGTGTCAGTCTATAACAGTGTCAGTCTATAACAGTGTCAGTCTATAACAGTGTCAGTCTGTAACAGTGTCAGTCTGTAACAGTGTCAGTCTATAACAGTGTCAGTCTATAACAGTGTTAGTCTATAACAGTGTTAGTCTATAACAGTGTCAGTCTATAACAGTGTCAGTCTATAACAGTGTCAGTCTATAACAGTGTCAATCTATAACAGTGTCAGTCTATAACAGTGTCAGTCTATAACAGTGTCAGTCTATAACAGTGTCAGTCTATAACAGTGTTAGTCTATAACAGTGTCAGTCTATAACAGTGTTAGTCTATAACAGTGTTAGTCTATAACAGTGTCAGTCTATAACAGTGTCAGTCTATAACAGTGTCAGTCTATAACAGTGTTAGTCTATAACAGTGTTAGTCTATAACAGTGTCAGTCTATAACAGTGTCAGTCTATAACAGTGTTAGTCTATAACAGTGTCAGTCTATAACAGTGTCAGTCTATAACAGTGTCAGTTCAGGAGGGAGGCAGTAAACTGAAACACATCAACATGTCACCAGTGAAGTTGATGAAATGCTGAGCCATTACGCAGAATTTAAATTGTACGGCCTTTTACCTTGTGCACTCAAACGTCTAAATTAGAGAATAGTGCTGAGCGATTAGTGCTTTTTGAGGTCGGTTCAATTGTTTTAGTTGAATTTTTTATATTTTTTTATTTAACCTTTATTTAACTAGGCAAGTCAGTTAAGAACAAATTCTTATTTACAATGACGGCCTAGGAACAGCGGGTTAACTGCCTTGTTCAGGGGCAGAACGACAGATTTTTACCTTGTCAGCTCGGGGATTCGATCCAGCAACCTTTCGGTTACTGACCCTACACTCTAACCACTAGGCGACCTGCCGTCTCTACACTCTAACCACTAGGCTACCTGCCGCCCCTACACTCTAACCACTAGGCTACGCTGCCGTCCCTACACTCTAACCACTAGGTTACCTGCCACCCCTACACTCTAACCACTAGGCTACCTGCCGCCCCTACGCTCTAACCACTAGGCTACCTGCCGCCCCTACACTCTAACCACTAGGCTACCTGCCGCCCCTACGCTCTAACCACTAGGCTACTAGGCTTGTGGTCATTGTAGTTAATTACCATGTTTTATGCGCTAAACTATGTAGAATATTAGCCTGTTGGAAACTACAACTCCCTACTACATCACACAGTTCAGGCTGGATCTGATTTATCTCTAGAGAAACTACAACTCCCTACTACATCAAACAGTTCAGACTGGATCTGATTCATCTCTAGAGAAACTACAACTCCCTACTACGTCACACAGTTCAGGCTGGATCTGATTTATCTCTAGAGAAACTACAACTCCCTACTACATCAAACAGTTCAGACTGGATCTGATTTATCTCTAGAGAAACTACAACTCTCTACTACATCACACAGTTCAGACTGGATCTGATTTATCTATAGAGAAGCTACAACTCCCTACTACATCACACAGCTCAGGCTGGATCTGATTTATCTCTAGAGAAACTACAACTCCCTACTACGTCACACAGTTCAGGCTGGATCTGATTTATCTCTAGAGAAACTACAACTCCCTACTACATCACACAGTTCAGGCTGGATCTGATTTATCTCTAGAGAAACTACAACTCCCTACTACGTCACACAGTTCAGGCTGGATCTGATTTATCTCTAGAGAAACTACAACTCCCTACTACATCACACAGTTCAGGCTGGATCTGATTTATCTCTAGAGAAACTACAACTCCCTACTACGTCACACAGTTCAGGCTGGATCTGATTTATCTCTAGAGAAGTGGGAGGGTTTTCAGCAGTCGAATTAAATGTATTCAGAGCGCATGCAAAGCCGTTATGCATCTGCATAATTTAAGTCTGAATCCCAACTACTGAGAAGTTCGTAGGAAAGGTTTACATTTCCGACGTCTGAATAGTTCCCTAACAGATGGGAATAACATGTCTTAAATGGTTTCAAGGCCGTATTCGGAAGACGATAACCCCACTAACCTCCTGTCATCCCCGTGACAACGGAGACGATGCCCCCACTAACCTCCTGTCATCCCCGTGACAACGGAGACGATAACCCCACTAACCTCCTGTCATCCCCGTGACAACGGAGACGATGCCCCCACTAACCTCCTGTCATCCCCGTGACAACGGAGACGATAACCCCACTAACCTCCTGTCATCCCCGTGACAACGGAGACGATGCCCCCACTAACCTCCTGTCATCCCCGTGACAACGGAGACGATGCCCCCACTAACCTCCTGTCATCCCCGTGACAACGGAGGCGATGCCTGACGCTGGCGCTCCTCTCAGCCCGTCCATGGTCATCTTTGATTGGCTGTTCAGACGCTGCTTCAGATCCGCCTTCTCCGACTCCAATTGGTCGATATCGGCCTGCAGCGCGTCCATGGTCTCCTCAAACTCCCTACAGAGGAAATATCTGTTATAAACTGATTCTAGATCAGCCTGAATGACCCCTTCTATAGTAAGGATAAATTGATGATAACCAGGGTTGGGATCAATTGGTGATAACCAGGGTTGGGATCAATTGGTGATAACCAGGGTTGGGATCAATTCCATTTCAATTCAGCCAATTCAGAACAATAAACTGGAGCAATATAGGGTATGACAATACTATCTTACATATTCTCTCAATACCAAGGTTCTCCAAACCTGTTCCTGGAGAGGAACCCTCCTGTAGGTTTTGGAGTGAAAACCTACAGGAGGGTAGCTCTCCAGGAACAGGGTTGGAGATAAAACCTACAGGAGGGTCTCTCTCCGGGAACAGGGTTGGAGTTAAAACCTACAGGAGGGCTTCTCTCCAGGAACAGGGTTGGAGTTAAAACCTACAGGAGGGTAGCTCTCCAGGAACAGGGTTGGAGTTAAAACCTACAGGAGGGTAGCTCTCCAGGAACAGGGTTGGAGTTAAAACCTACAGGAGGGTCTCTCTCCAGGAACAGGGTTGGAGTTAAAACCTACAGGAGGGTAGCTCTCCAGTAACAGGGTTGGAGTTAAAACCTACAGGAGGGTCTCTCTCCAGGAACAGGGTTGGAGTTAAAACCTACAGGAGGGTTTGTCTCCAGGAACAGGGTTGGAGTTAAAACCTACAGGAGGGTAGCTCTCCAGGAACAGGGTTGGAGGTTAAAACCTCCAGGAGGGTCTCTCTCCAGGAACAGGGTTGGAGTTAAAACCTACAGGAGGGTCTCTCTCCAGGAACAGGGTTGGAGTTAAAACCTACAGGAGGGTCTCTCTCCAGGAACAGGGTTGGAGTTAAAACCTACAGGAGGGTCTCTCTCCAGGAACAGGGTTGGAGTTAAAACCTACAGGAGGGTCTCTCTCCAGGAACAGGGTTGGAGTTAAAACCTACAGGAGGGTCTCTCTCCAGGAACAGGGTTGGAGTTAAAACCTACAGGAGGGTCTCTCTCCAGGAACAGGGTTGGAGTTAAAACCTACAGGAGGGTCTCTCTCCAGGAACAGGGTTGGAGTTAAAACCTACAGGAGGGTTTGTCTCCAGGAACAGGGTTGGAGTTAAAACCTACAGGAGGGTAGCTCTCCAGGAACAGGGTTGGAGTTAAAACCTACAGGAGGGTCTCTCTCCAGGAACAGGGTTGGAGAGCCCTGCTCTACGTCTTTTGAAAAAAGATGCTAGCTAGAACCTAAAATAGTTCTTCGGCTGTCCCCCATAGGAGAACCCAAAAGAGTCCATAGGTTATCCTACGGGGACAGCCGAAGAACACTTTTGGAACCCGTTTTTCTAAGAGTTTATGTAGCAGACATGAGTCGGTCATAGTTCCTCCTGGTCACGTGATGAGGTAGGCCCGACCTGCGATTTCAAAAACAGTGTCGTTCCTTGGCCCAAGAGGGAAAGACACTGATTTTAAAAAGTCTACCTCATCACGTGACCATGACCTACTGTATACCATCCACATGACTCATGTCCACTACATGTATACCATCTAGACATGACTCATGTACATTTACATTTACATTTTAGTCATTTAGCAGACGCTCTTATCCAGAGCGACTTACAGTAGAGTGCATACATTTTATTACATTTTTACATACTGAGACAAGGATATCCCTACCGGCCAAACCCTCCCTACCGGCCAAACCCTCTCTAACCCGGACGACGCTATGCCAATTGTGCGTCGCCCCACGGATCTCCCGGTTGCGGCCGGCTGCGACAGAGCCTGGGCGCGAACCCAGCCCAGCCTGGGCGCGAACCCAGAGACTCTGGTGGCGCAGCTAGCACTGCGATGCAGTGCCCTAGACCACTGCGCCACCCGGGAGACATGTACACTACATGTATACCATCTAGACATGTGTATGTTGTGTTGTGTTCTTACTTCTCTTTCTTCTTGAGCAGAGTCTGAGTCTCGTCTAGTTGAGTCTGGATCTTCTCTACGCGCTCGTCTGCGTCTCTAGATGAACTGTCTAGTTTCTTCTCCAACAGACTGAGCCGGACACTAGCCTCACTCAGCTCCTCTCCCTGAGGACACACACACATCAGACTGAGCTGGACACTAGCCTCACTCAGCTCCTCTCCCTGAGGACACACACAAGATGGCGTCGACAGACATGGTCGCCCTGTTCCTAGCTCCGAACCAACTTTGAAGGATTTTTGAATGTTTGTAGTTATTTCTTTACATTATTTGCTCAGAATTATGTCTTCATTCCTTTATTTTAAAATTTGTGTTGGATGATGTGTGTGATGTTTTGTGTTGTCAGGTATTACTGCACTGTTGGAGCTAGGAACACAAGCGTTTCGCTGCTGTCCTACAAGGGAACCATCTCTCAATGTGACCGCATAGGAAGGGTTAATTTAACCTACAGGGTTCAGCCTTAGTTCGGGATTAAACCTGAAACCGCACTATTAGACATTTAAAAGGTAATTAGACATTTAAAAGGTAATTAGACATTTAAAGGTAATTAGACATTTAAAGGTAATTAGACATTTAAAGGTAATTAGACATTTAAAGGTAATTTCCAATTGAACGCACATCTGCAACGTTTACATTTAATGCGGCTCTCCATGAACATGGTAACATTGCCTTAAAAAGCATACGTTGTCTATAAGCGAGATGGTATTAAATCCCAGCCTTAGTTCAGGGTGGTGCGTTCATTGTTGTTCAACCATTGAGAGGCCATCAGGAAGTGTGTTAGTGTACCTTGAACTTGAGTGACTTCTTGAGCTCCTTGATGACTGTCTCTCTGTCCTCCAGCTTCATGCCCAGTCCTTCTGCGTCGGTGATCTCCGCTCTGAGGGCTGTGGCACGCAGCTCCACCGGAGGAAGTGTCTGGGGACAAACACAACCACGTCAACCAATCAAAAGGGACAAACACAACCACGTCTACCAGTCAAAAGGTACAAACACAACCACGTCAACCAATCAAAAGAGACAAACACAACCACGTCAACCAATCAAAAGGGACAAACACAACCACATCAACCAATCAAAAGGGACAAACACAACCATGTCAACCAATCAAAAGGGACAAACACAACCATGTCAACCAATCAAAAGGGACAAACACAACCACATCAACCAATCAAAAGGGAAATACAACCACGTCAACCAATCAAAAGGGAAAAACACAACCACATCAACCAATCAAAAGGGACAAACACAACCACGTCAACCAATCAAAAGGGACAAACACAACCACATCAACCAATCAAAAGGGACAAATACAACCACGTCAACCAATCAAAAGGGACAAACAACCACATCAACCAATCAAAAGGGACAAACACAACCACGTCAACCAATCAAAAGGGACAAACAACCACGTCAACCAATCAAAAGGGACAAACACATCAACCAATCAAACGGACAAACACAACCACATCAACCAATCAAAAGGGACAAACACAACCACATCAACCAATCAAAAGGGACAAACACATCAACGTCAACCAATCAAACTTGATATAGCACAGTTCCAACAACAACAACAAAATGCAGTTCAAAGAGCTTAACAAAATAAAAAGATAAGTAATAAATAATCTAATGAATAGAAACATGTCTTCCAGTTCCAACTAAACATGGAAGACAGACTCAGATCAGGATGTTTAACCGGAGTCTAACATCTGGGACTAAGACTACATCCTCTACGGTCAGATGTTGCTGTTGATAGAGTATGTTGGTGGTGTCATACAGTACCTACAGTCAAGATGTTGCTATAGTTACCATGATCTGGGGTCTATCTGCGTCGTACTCTCCTTCCTGCATGGCGGTGGCCATCTTGTTCATGGTTGCTATGACGATGCAGCAGGACTGCCGCAGGCACCCATAGGGGTTAGAACCTTGAGTTCCATAGATCTGGAGACAGACAGACAGACAGACGGGTTAGATATAGAGGTACGGGGTTAGAACCTTGAGTTCCATAGATCTGGAGACAGACAGACAGACAGACAGACAGACAGACAGACAGACAGACAGACAGACAGACAGACAGACAGACAGACAGACAGGTTAGATATAGAGGTACGGTGTTAGAACCTTGAGTTCCATAGATCTGGAGACAGACAGACAGACAGACAGACAGACAGACAGACAGACAGACAGACAGACAGACAGACAGACAGACAGACAGGTTTAGGGTTTGGGGTTAAGGTTAGGAGTTGGGTTTAGGTTTAGGTTAAGGGTTTGGGGTTAAGGTTAGGAGTTGGGTTTAGGTTAAGGGTTTGGGGTTAAGGTTAGGAGTTGGGTTTAGGTTTAGGTTAAGGGTTTGGGGTTAAGGTTAGGAGTTGGGTTTAGGTTAAGGGTTTGGGTTTGGGGTTAAGGTTAGGAGTTAGGTTTAGGTTAAGGGTTTGGGGTTAAGGTTAGGAGTTAGGTTAAGGGTTTGGGGTTAAGGTTAGGAGTTAGGTTAAGGGGGTTAAGGTTAGGAGTTAGGTTAAGGTTAGGAGTTAGGTTTAGGTTAGGAGTTAGGTTTAGGTGAAGGTTTAGGTTAAGGGTTTGGGGTTAAGGTTAGGAGTAAGGTTTAGGTTAAGGGTTTGGGGTTAAGGTTAGAAGTAAGGTTTAGGTTAAGGGTTCGGGGTTAAGGTTAGGAGTTAGGTTAAGGTTAGGAGTTAGGTTTAGGTTAAGGGTTTGGGGTTAAGGTTAGAAGTAAGGTTTAGGTTAAGGGTTCTCGGTTAAGGTCAGGAGTTAGGTTTATGTTAAGGTTAGGAGTTAGGTTAAGGGTTTGGGGTTAAGGTTTAGTTGTTAGGTTTAGGTTAAGGGTTTGGGGTTAAGGTTAGGAGTTAGGTTAAGGGTTTGGGGTTAAGGTTAGGGTTAGGTTAAGGGTTTGGGGTTAAGGTTAGGAGTTAGGTTAAGGGTTTGGGGTTAAGGTTAGGGTTAGGTTAAGGGTTTGGGGTTAAGGTTAGGGAAAATAATATTTTTAATGGGAATCAACTGTTTGGTCGTGTGTGTGTGTACTACCTGCTCTCCAGCCTTAAAGGCCACGTCCTCTAGTTTGAGTGCGGAGAGTCCCTCCTGCTCCCCTAGATGGGCGACCATCTGCGCCCCTGCAGCCGCCACCTCCTGCAGCACGGCCACCACCCAGGTCAGGTGCTTCCTGCAGTCCAGCAGAATATCTGCCACCTGGGGGAGAAAAAAAACACAGAGACCACATCAGATCACCTGGGGGATCAAACGGTCCGAAGTCAGCTACTTAAATAATTACTTTTTCCTGAGGCCCATTCCGATGAATTAACAGACATCGCGTTAATGATTACGAGGAGAGATGTTATAGTTTACAGTCAGCTAACTTGACCTGATTACGAGGCGAGATGTTATAGTTTACAGTCAGCTAACTTGACCTGATTACGAGGAGCGATGTTATAGTTTACAGTCAGCTAACTTGACCTGATTACGAGGAGCGATGTTATAGTTTACAGTCAGCTAACTTGGCCTGATCCCTAGAGAGGTATCCCTAGAGAGGTATCCCTAGAGCGGTATCCCTAGAGAGGTATCCCTAGAGAGGTATCCCTGGAGAAGTATCCCTAGAGAGGTATCCCTAGAGAGGTATCCCTAGAGAGGTATCCCTAGAGAGGTATCCCTAGAGAGGTATCCCTGGAGAAGTATCCCTAGAGAAGTATCCCTAGAGAGGTATCCCTAGAGAAGTATCCCTAGAGAGGTATCCCTAGAGAGGTATCCCTAGAGAGGTATCCCTAGAGAGGTATCCCTAGAGAGGTATCCCTAGAGAGGTATCCCTAGAGAGGTATCCCTAGAGAGGTATCCCTAGAGAGGTATCCCTAGAGAGGTATCCCTGGAGAAGTATCCCTAGAGAAGTATCCCTAGAGAAGTATCCCTAGAGAGGTATCCCTAGAGAGGTATCCCTAAAGAGGTATCCCTGGAGAAGTATCCCTAGAGAAGTATCCCTAGAGAAGTATCCCTAGAGAGGTATCCCTAGAGAAGTATCCCTAGAGAGGTATCCCTAGAGAGGTATCCCTAGAGAGGTATCCCTAGAGAGGTATCCCTAGAGAGGTATCCCTAGAGAGGTATCCCTAGAGAGGTATCCCTAGAGAGGTATCCCTAGAGAGGTATCCCTAGAGAGGTATCCCTAGAGAGGTATCCCTGGAGAAGTATCCCTAGAGAGGTATCCCTAGAGAAGTATCCCTAGAGAGGTATCCCTAGAGAGGTATCCCTAGAGAGGTATCCCTGGAGAAGTATCCCTAGAGAGGTATCCCTAGAGAAGTATCCCTAGAGAGGTATCCCTAGAGAGGTATCCCTAGAGAGGTATCCCTAGAGAGGTATCCCTAGAGAGGTATCCCTGGAGAAGTATCCCTAGAGAGGTATCCCTAGAGAGGTATCCCTAGAGAAGTATCCCTAGAGAGGTATCCCTAGAGAGGTATCCCTAGAGAGGTATCCCTAGAGAAGTATCCCTAGAGAAGTATCCCTAGAGAAGTATCCCTAGAGAAGTATCCCTAGAGAGGTATCCCTAGAGAGGTATCCCTAGAGAGGTATCCCTAGAGAAGTATCCCTAGAGAAGTATCCCTAGAGAAGTATCCCTAGAGAAGTATCCCTAGAGAGGTATCCCTAGAGAAGTATCCCTAGAGAAGTATCCCTAGAGAGGTATCCCTAGAGAGGTATCCCTAGAGAAGTATCCCTAGAGAAGTATCCCT
>NC_092119.1:361708-394208 GCF_045679555.1 Salvelinus alpinus
ACTACACCACCACACACACACACACACACACACACACCCCGCCAAACCATACACACTACACTACCACACACACACACACACACACACACACACACACACACACACACACACACACACACACACACACACACACACACACACACACACACACACACACACACACACACACACACACACACACACACACACACACCAAACTATCAAAACACACCACTGCACCTGAGTTGCCATAGCGACTTCCTCCTGAGAGAGAGTGGATGAGACACTCATTATGGCAGTCTATATACTGAGTGTATGAAACATAAAAACAGCTGCTCTTTCCATGAAGTAGACTGACCAGGTGAATACAGGTGAAAGATATGATCCCTTATTGATGTCACTTGTTAAATCCACTTTGATCAGTGTAGATGAAGGGGAGGAAACTGGTTAAAGAAGGATTTTTAAGCCATTCAGAGGGTGAATTGGCAAGACAAAATATTTATGTGCCTTTGAACGGGGTACGGTAGTAGGTGCCAGAAACACCGGTTTGTGCCAAGAACTAAAACGCTGCTGGGTTTTTCACACTCAACAGTTTCCCGTGTGTATCAAGAATGGTCCACCACCCAAAGGACATCCAGCCAACTTGACACAACGGTGGGAAGAATTGGCATCAACATGGGCCAGCATCCCTGTGGAATGCTTTCCACACCTTGTAGAGTCCATGTCCTGACGAATTGAGGCTGTTCTGTACAGATCCTAACATGCGGACCACACCGCTCATGTCGCAAAATAAATTTACACATACATGTTATTCAATCATTGCATCCACAGCGTCTGCGTAGCCAGGCGCTAATATAGGTTATATTTGTGACGCTTGAAGTCCCGCCTGCTGGATGCATATTTGTGGCCTGCTGGAGGTCATTTTGCAGGGCTCTGGCAGTGCCCCTCCTTGCACAAAGGCAGAGGTAGCGGTCCTGCTGCTGGGTTGTTGCCCTCCTACGGCCTCCTCCACGTCTCCTGATGTACTGGCCTGTCTCCTCGTAGCGCCTCCATGCTCTGGACACTACGCTGACAGACACAGCAAACCTTCTTGCCACAGCTCGCATTGATGTGCCATCCTGGATGGGCTGCACTACCTGAGCCACCTGTGTGGGTTGTAGACTCCGTCTCATGCTACCACTAGAGTGAAAGCACCGCCAGCATTCAAAAGTGACCAAAACATCAGCCAGGAAGAGTGAGAAGAGAAGAGAAGGTGAGGGGAACGGCACCTCCGTACCTTCAGGCTCTGATCAGGCCCTACACCCAAACAAGGGCACTGCGTTCATCCACCTCTGGCCTGCTCGCCTCCCTACCTCTGAGGAAGTACAGTTCCCGCTCAGCCCAGTCAAAACTGTTCCCTGCTCTGGCACCCCAATGGTGGAACAAACTCCCTCACGACGCCAGGTCAGCGGAGTCAATCACCACCTTCCGGAGACACCTGAAACCCCACCTCTTTAAGGAATACCTAGGATAGGATAAAGTAATCCTTCTAACCCCCCCCCCCTTAAAAGAGTTAGATGCACTATTGTAAAGTGGTTGTTCCACTGGATATCATAAGGTGAATGCACCAATTTGTAAGTCGCTCTGGATAAGAGCGTCTGCTAAATGACTTAAATGTAAATGTAAATGTAAATGTAGGAAGCATAGGAACTGAGAAGTGGTCTGTGGTCACCACCTGCAGAACCACTCCTTTATTGGGGGGTGTCTTGCTAATTGCCTATAATTTCCACCTTTTGTCTATTCCATTTGCACAACAGCATGTGAAATTTATTGTCAATCAGTGTTGCTTCCTAAGTGGACAGTTTGATTTCACAGAAGTGTGATTGACTTGGAATTACATTGTGTTGTTTAAGTGTTCCCTTTATTTTTTTGAGCAGTGTATTATGCTAACATTTACAGCACACAATAATTAGTTATGGTAAATACACTTCCCTTTTTTACCTCAGATTGGTGATGTTAGTATTAAAGTCTATAGTCATCACGATCTCACAACATCGATTTGCTTAAACACAGATCAATATCTCTCGTAAAAATCTCTGGCCTCACATAAGTTCACGGGTTTGAGAGGTTAAGCTATCACTTTGTCAGAGATATACAGAAAATATTTATATCCATTGATTTATTCCACAATTTGATGTGTTGAACTCAAAATGGATTAAACCGATTTTTTTATCTCGACCATCTACAGACAATACCCTATAATGACAAAGTGAAAACATATTTTAGAATTTTTTGCAAATTTATTGAAAATGAAAAAATATATATAAGAAATACATGTTAGAATCACCTTTTGCAGCGATTACACCTGTGAGTCTTTCTGGGTAATTCTCTAAGAGCTTTCCACACCTGGATTGTACAATATTTGCACATTATTCTTCAAATTATTCAAGCTCTGTCAACTTTGTTGTTGATCATTGCTAGACAACAATTTTCAAGTCTTGCCATAGATTTTCAAGCAGATTTATGTAAAAACTGTAACTAGATCACTCAGGAACATTCATTGTCGTCTTGGTATTTTAAATATTCCATTAAAAAATCTGCCGTTTCCAGCTACAATAGTAATTTACAACATTAACAATGTCTACACTATTTCTGATCAATTTGATGTTGTTTTAAATGGACAAAAAAAAGTGCTTTTCTTTCAAAAACAAGGACATTTCTAAGTGACCCCAAACTTTTGAACGGTAGTGTATGTTCTTGTTTGATATACATGTATATAATTATATTGGACAAGTTATCCTTCATCACATGACAGTATTTGTCTTGTATCCAATACATTTAGTTTACATTAGGAAGAAATAGGATTCTAATTTAGTTATATTGCATCATATTAACCTTTCAAAATTAGTTTATCAACGGGAAGAAAAAAAATCATGAACATCGGTGTCATTTTATATATAATATGCACGGGTGTGAAATTTGTATAGATGAATCACAAAACAGCAGTTCTAATGTACTATTAGCTACACAAGTGAAACACCACTAATCTGGCTATTAGTCATTCCTAAACAGCCGGTAAAATAGCTTATTTATTTATTTAAAGAAATGTGAAGGCATTTGTAAGGATGCGAGTGTTACATGTCATGTCCACAACGATGCAGCATCAAACCAGCAACGTGTGAGAGGAGATCCCTGTACCGTAGGATCCTTATTCTGGTCGCTGTCAACTTCATTCATTAACAGATACTGAGGAGATCGATTATGTTACTTGTTTACTTGGTATTCGTGAGAGATATCTTTATTTTTTTGCGATAGCAGTGCACTGAATTGCTAGCGTTCGTTTGTAACGCTGCTACAATGTGGCTACACACGTCTGGGCGCTCGGTAGAATGTAAATGCGTTATCACGCGACGCCGCCTTCAAATCTCATTCCAAATGGCAATAACCTTTAATAAACTTTAATAAAAGTCCACACAAGGTGTCAAAACTATTGCACACCACTGGGCGCGAACTCCATGACGCTCCGATCGTGCTGCTCAGACCACTGCGCTACGGCAGTTCACAGTGCTTTTGCAAGCCGTGAGAATACTTGATACTTGATAGTATGAGGACGATTAGTTTGTAGAGCTTTTCCCTCAAACCACAGCCCCCTAGATACAGTACTGCATTGTTTTACTGTAGCCTAAAAACACTGCTTCCAGCTGCCCCCTGGTGGCCATTATACACGTTAAATATTTATTAGAATCCTCCTGCGATGAAATGGGTCATATTAAAATCCGACACCTGTACTCCAGAGTATAGCTAACATAACACACTTAGACACCATGGGGCGGCGCACAATTGGCCCAGCGTCGTCCGGGTTAGGTTAGGGTTTGGCCGGCAGGGATATCCTTGTCTCATCGCGCACTAGAGACTCCTGTGGCGGGCCGGGCGCAGTGCACGCTGACACGGTCGCCAGGTGTACGGGGTTTCCTCCGACACATTGGTGCGGCTGGCTTCCGGGTTAAGTGAGCAGTGTGTCAAGAAGCAGTGCGGCTTGGCAGGGATCGTGTTTCGGAGGACGCATGGCTCTCGACCTTCGCCTCTCCCGAGTCTGTACGGGAGTTGCAGCGATGAGACAAGACTGTAACTACTACCAATTGAATTTCACGAAATTGTGGAGAAAAAAGGGGTAAAATATTATTAAAAAATGTTTTTATATGGCTTGCTATATATTGTACACGTCTAACCCAAGACAGTACACCTGTTAACATTCCCCTAAGCACAAAACTGACAAAATGAGGAAGAACAGCTCATGTTTACTGTGTCATTACACCTGAGGGTATTACATCACTCCAGTATCACAGTGGGCCATACAGTACAGTTAGTAATCCACTGTACCTTGCTGGGGAGTGGAGGTGGGGGGGCTGAAGGGGAGAGGAGCCCCCCAGGGATGATGGGGGTCCCCAGGGGGGTCTGCGCCGGGGTGGAAGGCTCGCTACTGCTCATCTCTCCAGCCGAGGCAGACACAGACCCAGAGGGCCCCGCCTTGGAGGCCCCGGTTCCCGCAGGGCGGCTGGGCTGGAGGAGGAGAGAGGAGGAGAGAGAGAGAGGGAGAGAGAGAGAGGAGGAGAGGAGGAGAGAGAGAGAGAGAGAGGAGAGAGGAGGAGGAGAGAGAGAGAGAGGAGAGAGAGAGAAGAGGAGAGAGGGGGAGAGAGGGGGAGAGAAGAGGAGAGAGAGAGAGGAGGAGAGAGGAGGAGAGAGAGAGAGAGGAGGAGAGAGGGGGTAGGAGGAGGAGAGAGAGAGGGGGAGAGAGGAGGAGAACGAGAGAGAAGAGAGAGAGAGAGAGGAGGAGAGAGAGAGAGAGAGGAGGAGAGAGGGGGTAGGAGGAGGAGAGAGAGGAGGAGAAAGAGAGAGAGAGGAGGAGAGAGAAGAGAGAGAGGAGGAGAGAGGGGGAGAGAGATAAGGTTTAGACACTGGGGACCAGACAAACACATTGGAATCAAGTGGAATGAGAAGGAATGTCATCACGGTGAAATTTGGTATAGAAAATATAATGTCTGGCAAAGCTTCTGACATTCACCAGAGGACAGATGGATTAATACAGACCTATGTAAGAAAATATTAGTTAGGAGTGACAAAAATATATATATAAAGAAAGGAAAGAAAGAAAAAAGTTTGAAAAACAAAGAAGTGAAAAAAAGACTGAGTTCACTCAAGAAGATAAGGAACAAAATGCCTCTGTAGAAGATTGGGCTCACCTTGGGCCTTCTGGCCGTAGTCTGAAGAGCAGTGGAGAGGAGGAGAGAGGAGAGGAGAAGAGGACAAGAGAGGAAGAGTGAGGAGAAGGGGGGAGAGGAAGAGAGCGGAGAGGAGAAGAGGACAAGAGAGGAAGAGTGAGGAGAAGGGGGGAGAGGAAGAGAGCGGAGAGGAGGGTAAAGGAGAGAATGAGATAGGAGAGGTTAGGAGAGGAAGAGAGAGGAGATGGAGGAGAAATGTCGGGAGAGGGGAAGGAGAGAGGTAGAGAGAGGGGAGAGGTTAGGAGAGGAAGAGACAGGAAGAGAGAGGAGAAAAGGCACCAACAGAAGGGTTAGTGGCACGCTGAAACCAGGTATAACATCAGTACAGTCAGATCAGCTGATGAGGACAAGACAGGAAGTCCTTCATTGACACTTTCTGACAACCAGATCACATGTCGTCTAAAGCATAACAGGTTATAGCAGGATGAACAGGTTATAGCAGGATGAACAGGTCATAGCAGGATGAACAGGTCATAGCAGGATGAACAGGTTATAGCAGGATGAACAGGTCATAGCAGGATGAACAGGTCATAGCAGGATGAACAGGTCATAGCAGGATGAACAGGTCATAGCAGGATCACAGGTCATAGCAGGATGAACAGGTCATAGCAGGATGAACAGGTCATAGCAGGATGAACAGGTCATAGCTGGATGAACAGGTTATAGCAGGATGAACAGGTTATAGCTGGATGAACAGGTTATAGCTGGATGAACAGGTCATAGCAGGATGAACAGGTTATAGCTGGATGAACAGGTTATAGCAGGATGAACAGGTTATAGCAGGATGAACAGGTCATAGCAGGATGAACAGGTCATAGCAGGATGAACAGGTTATAGCAGGATGAACAGGTCATAGCAGGATGAACAGGTCATAGCAGGATGAACAGGTCATAGCTGGATGAACAGGTCATAGCAGGATGAACAGGTCATAGCGGGATGAACAGGTTATAGCTGGATGAACAGGTCATAGCAGGATCACAGGATCCCACACTGATGTTTTTCTTGGCGATTGTTCGTTGAGTTAGAGTGCCTCTTGTTCTAACATTCCTCCTGAAAGCCTCTGTGTCTGGTTGTTGGTCTCTGGCCACACATAGTTCACCCTCAGCGAGACAAAGAGACAGAGTCTGTCTGATAAATGACTGGTACCACCAGCGTCTTTCTGATAAATGACTGCATTGTGTTTGGAGGGGGAAACAACATGTCTGATAAAGACAAGAGGGAGTGAACCTGAACTCTAACTACTCTGACCCCACTGATTTAGTTAGATCGCTACACTGGTAGAAAAAAGCGTTCCAAAAGGGTTCTTCGGATGTCACAATACCTTTTTGGTTCCAGGTAGAACCCTTTTTGGTTCCAGGTAGAACCCTTTTTGGTTCCAGGTAGAACCCTTTTTGGTTCCAGGTAGAACGCTCTGTTGAAAGGGTTCTACCCTGGAACCAAAAGAGTTCTACCTGGAACCAAAGAGGGTTCCTTCAACAAGTTATCCTATAGGGACAGCCATAGACCCCTTTTAAGTTCAACATGGACCCTTTTTTTTCTAAGAGTGTAGTAGAATAATGGCAGCTGAGGAGTGTTGTCATCTGGATCGGGAGGTAGATAGAATCCATCCTTCAGGTTAATATGGCTACGGGGCCAATGAACCACCTTCTCTCTACGGCCGAAGCTTTTGACCTGGTCAACGTCTCGTGTCTGTGATAGCGTATCTTAGACGATATGATGTCACAGTGACGCAATGTCCTCCTCTTTATATGAATAAGGACACAATGGCATCAGATTAAAATGAAAGTTTGGACATGTGGCTATATTTAAATAAAAACACAACAGTAATCGCAAAAATAATGACACAAAAAATAACTGTCTCTCCAACACAACTCTTATAAAACAGCTAGGTCGTATTATGGACTGGTATGTAAATGAGTCTATTGTAAAACAGTTTGTAAGTCACTGTAAATCAGTCTGAATTAGATGTAATGACTAAATTACTCAAATGTAAACAGTAGAAGCCTGTATGAATTATGAACTGTACGGATACAAACCAGAGAGTTGCATTACAGCAAGATACCAAGGCATCAGCGGCAATTCCATTTCAACTCCAGTCAATTCAGAAAGTTAACCAAATTGTAATTGAACATTTTCCTAATTGACTAGCATTGACCTGAAATTTCAGTGTACTTCCTGAATTAACTAGTATTGATCTGAAATTTCAGTGTACTTCCTGAATTGACTAGTATTGATCTGAAATTTCAGTGTACTTCCTGAATTGACTGGCATTGATCCAAACACCCTATCAACCTGCACTAATTCATGAGCTGTTAACATATTCTAATGAGCTGTTAACATATTCTAATGAGCTGTTAACATAACCCAGGCGCTATATTCTATATTGGCAGATAATTATACAACAACAATATCAAAACGGACACGTTTACATAATCCCCTAATGAAATGAGGTATGTGTTAAGCATCTATCTAGATCACAGCTCTGTCAACACAATTTGACCAACTAAAAGATGACTCCAACAACATCCCATAATAAAAATCATCAGATGGTGCTCTGTACCTTCCTGGGGGCAGGAGTCTGTCTCATCATATTGGCAAGAGAAGAAGACACACACAGTCACACACACAGACACACACAGTCACACACACACACACTAGGATGAGAGATACTCAGTTACACAGTGCCTGAGAGCACACAGACGGTCAAGACAGACAGACAGCCATAGACGGTAAGACAAGACAGCCACAGAGGGTCAGACAGACGGCCAGTCGGTGAGGTAGGCAGACAGACAACCAACAGACAGCGGGCAGTAGCAGCTCAGTTCAGCTCCGACAGGGAAGGAAGCTGCAGCTGGTGCAAATGGCCGCAGATCAGGCTCCTTTCTGTTTCTCGCAGCCAGCCCCTCTATAAACCTTCCCGTAGAGTCCTTTCTGTTCCATCCGTGATACAGGGTTGGGTTGCCAGTTGTATAATCACAATGCTCGACTCTGCTCTGCAGGGTTGCCAGATTGTATAGTATCCTTCCTCAGACCTTCCCTCTTCTCTGTCTGATTAATTCTCTCTCTCTCTGATCTGGCATCCTACTGTGATGCGAAAGCTAACACTGTTCTGTTCACCATCCACCGCTCTGTTCTGTATCCGGCTCTCCCGTCTCCGGCTCTCTCTCTGTCTCTCTCCTGCTCTCTGTGTCCCTCCCTCTCTCTCTGTCTCTCTCCTGCTCTCTGTGTCCCTCCCTCTTTCTCTGTCTCTCTCCTGCTCTCTGTGTCCCTCCCTCTCTCTCTGTCTCTCTCCTGCTCTCTGTGTCCCTCCCTTTCTCTCTCTCTCACTCTCTTTCTCTCTCCTGCTCTCTGTGTCCCTCCCTCTCTCTCTCTCTCTCTCTTCTCTTGTGTTAATGGTGATCTGCCAACCACTACCCTGCTCGTACATTACATCATTACTCTGCCCCCCTCCCAGATAGATAGGAAGAGGGAGGAGTGAGTTCGTGAAAGGGGGAAGGAGGAGAGAGGTGAAGAGCAGGAGGAGGGAGATGGAGAGAGGGTAGGGAGGAGAGAGGTGAAGAACAGGAGGAGGGAGGTGGAGAGGGGGAAGGAGGAGAGAGGTGAAGAGCAGGAGAGGGAGATGGAGAGGGGAGGGAGGAGAGAGCTGGAGAGCAGGAGGAGGGATGTGGAGAGAGAGAGAGGGAGAGAGAGGGAGGGAGAGAGCGAGAGATGGAGGAGAAATGTCGGGAGAGGGGAAGGAGGAGAGAGGTAGAGAGAGGGGAGGGAGGATTGATGTGGAGAAAGGTGGAGAGAGGGGATGGAGGAGAGATGTGGAGAGAGGGGAGGGGTAGAGGAGGGGGAAGGTGATGTATTGAAGGGAGGGTAGAGGAGGGGAAGGTGATGTATTGAAGGGAGGGTAGAGGAGGGGAAGGTGATGTATTGAAGGGAGGGTAGAGGAGGGGGAAGGTGATGTATTGAAGGGAGGGTAGAGGAGGGGAAGGTGATGTATTGAAGGGAGGGTAGAGGAGGGGGAAGGTGATGTATTGAAGGGAGGGTAGAGGAGGGGTAAGGTGATGTATTGAAGGGAGGGTAGAGGAGGGGTACGGTGATGTATTGAAGGGAGGGTAGAGGAGGGGGAAGGTGATGTATTGAAGGGAGGGTAGAGGAGGGGGAAGGTGATGTATTGAAGGGAGGGTAGAGGAGGGGGAAGGTGATGTATTGAAGGGAGGGTAGAGGAGGGGTAAGGTGATGTATTGAAGGGAGGGTAGAGGAGGGGGAAGGTGATGTATTGAAGGGAGGGTAGAGGAGGGGGAAGGTGATGTATTGAAGGGAGGGTAGAGGAGGGGTAAGGTGATGTATTGAAGGGAGGGTAGAGGAGGGGGAAGGTGATGTATTGAAGGGAGGGTAGAGGAGGGGTAAGGTGATGTATTGAAGGGAGGGTAGAGGAGGGGGAAGGTGATGTATTGAAGGGAGGGTAGAGGAGGGGTAAGGTGATGTATTGAAGGGAGGGTAGAGGAGGGGGAAGGTGATGTATTGAAGGGAGGGTAGAGGAGGGGGAAGGTGATGCCAGTCTCACGTGTATCCTAGCAACATGTAGCACATAGGGATGTGTGAACCGTACTCCTCAGCCTGAAGTGACGCCAGTGATTTGCTAGCTTTTCTTGTGGGGCCGACTGATAAGATGGTTCAGGAGGGTGGTCATGTGTTCTAGGCAGACAGAGGTCCTGGGTTGGAGCCCAGTACTGTTGATGTCTTTATCCTCCCTGTTCAGTACCAGCAGCTCAACTAAGTGGCTCAACTCATTACTTTCGTCTGATTATGTGTTATTACCCACTCTCTGTACTAGTAACTAGTTATTACCCACCCTCTGTACTAGTAACTAGTTATTACCCACTCTCTGTACTAGTAACTTGTTATTACCCACTCTCTGTACTAGTAACTAGTTATTACCCACTCTCTGTACTAGTAACTAGTTATTACCCACTCTCTGCACCAGTAACTAGTTATTACCCACTCTCTGTACCAGTAACTAGTTATTACCCACTCTCTGTACTAGTAACTAGTTATTACCCACTATCTGTACTAGTAACTAGTTATTACCCACCCTCTGTACTAGTAACTAGTAATTACCCACTCTCTGTACTAGTAACTAGTTATTACCCACTCTCTGTACTAGTAACTAGTTATTACCCACTCTCTGTACTAGTAACTAGCTATTACCCACTCTCTGTACTAGTAACTAGTTATTACCCACTCTCTGTACTAGTAACTAGTTATTACCCACTCTCTGTACTAGTAACTAGATATTACCCACTCTCTGTACTAGTAACTAGCTATTACCCACTCTCTGTACTAGTAACTAGTTATTACCCACTCTCTGTACTAGTAACTAGTTATTACCCACTCTCTGTACTAGTAACTAGATATTACCCACTCTCTGTACTAGTAACTAGCTATTACCCACTCTCTGTACTAGTAACGAGTTATTACCCACTCTCTATACTAGTAACTAGTTAATACCCACTCTCTGTACCAGTAACTAGTTATTACCCACTCTCTGTACTAGTAACTAGTTATTACCCACTCTCTGTACCAGTAACTAGTTATTACCCACTCTCTGTACTAGTAACTAGTTATTACCCACTCTCTGTACCAGTAACTAGTTATTACCCACTATCTGTACTAGTAACTAGTTATTACCCACCCTCTGTATTAGTAACAAGTTAATACCCACCCTCTGTACTAGTAATTAGTTATTACCCACTCTCTGTACTAGTAAACTAGTTATTACCCACTCTCTGTACCAGTAACTAGTTATTACCCACTCTCTGTACCAGTAACTAGTTATTACCCACTCTCTGTACTAGTAACTAGTTATTACCCACTCTCTGTACCAGTAACTAGTTATTACCCACTCTCTGTACCAGTAACTAGTTATTACCCACTATCTGTACTAGTAACTAGTTATTACCCACCCTCTGTACTAGAAACAAGTTATTACCCACCCTCTGTACCAGTAACTAGTTATTACCCACTCTCTGTACCAGTAACTAGTTATTACCCACTATCTGTACTAGTAACTAGTTATTGCCCACCCTCTGTACTAGTAACAAGTTATTACCCACCATCTGTACTAGTAACTAGTTATTACCCACCCTCTCTACTAGTAATTAGTTATTACCCACGCTCTGTACTAGTAACTAGTTATTACCCACTCTCTGTACCAGTAACTAGTTATTACCCACTCTCTGTACTAGTAACTAGTTATTACCAATTCTCTGTACTAGTAACTAGTTATTACCCACTCTTTGTACAAGTAACTAGTTATTACCCACTCGCTGTACTAGTAACTAGTTATTACCCACCCTCTGTACTAGTAACTAGTTATTACCCACTATCTGTACTAGTAACTAGTTATTACCCACCCTCTGTACTAGTAATTTGTTATTACCCACTCTCTGTACTAGTAACTAGTTATTACCCACTCTCTGTACCAGTAACTAGTTATTACCCACTCTCTGTACCAGTAACTAGTTATTACCCACTCTCTGTACTAGTACCTAGTTATTACCAACTCTCTGTACTAGTAACTAGTTATTACCCACCCTCTGTACTAGTAATTAATTATTACCCACCCTCTGTACTAGTAACTAGTTAATACCCACTCTCTGTACTAGTAACTAGTTATTACCCACTCTCTGTACTAGTAACTAGTTATTACCCACTCTCTGTACTAGTAACTAGTTATTACCCACTCTCTGTACTAGTAACTAGTTATTACCCACTATCTGTACTAGTAACTAGTTATTACCCACCCTCTGTACTAGTAACTAGTAATTACCCACTCTCTGTACTAGTAACTAGTTATTACCCACTCTCTGTACTAGTAACTAGTTATTACCCACTCTCTGTACTAGTAACTAGCTATTACCCACTCTCTGTACTAGTAACTAGTTATTACCCACTCTCTGTACTAGTAACTAGTTATTACCCACTCTCTGTACTAGTAACTAGATATTACCCACTCTCTGTACTAGTAACTAGCTATTACCCACTCTCTGTACTAGTAACTAGTTATTACCCACTCTCTGTACTAGTAACTAGTTATTACCCACTCTCTGTACTAGTAACTAGATATTACCCACTCTCTGTACTAGTAACTAGCTATTACCCACTCTCTGTACTAGTAACGAGTTATTACCCACTCTCTATACTAGTAACTAGTTAATACCCACTCTCTGTACCAGTAACTAGTTATTACCCACTCTCTGTACTAGTAACTAGTTATTACCCACTCTCTGTACCAGTAACTAGTTATTACCCACTCTCTGTACTAGTAACTAGTTATTACCCACTCTCTGTACCAGTAACTAGTTATTACCCACTATCTGTACTAGTAACTAGTTATTACCCACCCTCTGTATTAGTAACAAGTTAATACCCACCCTCTGTACTAGTAATTAGTTATTACCCACTCTCTGTACTAGTAAACTAGTTATTACCCACTCTCTGTACCAGTAACTAGTTATTACCCACTCTCTGTACCAGTAACTAGTTATTACCCACTCTCTGTACTAGTAACTAGTTATTACCCACTCTCTGTACCAGTAACTAGTTATTACCCACTCTCTGTACCAGTAACTAGTTATTACCCACTATCTGTACTAGTAACTAGTTATTACCCACCCTCTGTACTAGAAACAAGTTATTACCCACCCTCTGTACCAGTAACTAGTTATTACCCACTCTCTGTACCAGTAACTAGTTATTACCCACTATCTGTACTAGTAACTAGTTATTGCCCACCCTCTGTACTAGTAACAAGTTATTACCCACCATCTGTACTAGTAACTAGTTATTACCCACCCTCTCTACTAGTAATTAGTTATTACCCACGCTCTGTACTAGTAACTAGTTATTACCCACTCTCTGTACCAGTAACTAGTTATTACCCACTCTCTGTACTAGTAACTAGTTATTACCAATTCTCTGTACTAGTAACTAGTTATTACCCACTCTTTGTACAAGTAACTAGTTATTACCCACTCGCTGTACTAGTAACTAGTTATTACCCACCCTCTGTACTAGTAACTAGTTATTACCCACTATCTGTACTAGTAACTAGTTATTACCCACCCTCTGTACTAGTAATTTGTTATTACCCACTCTCTGTACTAGTAACTAGTTATTACCCACTCTCTGTACCAGTAACTAGTTATTACCCACTCTCTGTACCAGTAACTAGTTATTACCCACTCTCTGTACTAGTACCTAGTTATTACCAACTCTCTGTACTAGTAACTAGTTATTACCCACCCTCTGTACTAGTAATTAATTATTACCCACCCTCTGTACTAGTAACTAGTTAATACCCACTCTCTGTACTAGTAACTAGTTATTACCCACTCTCTGTACTAGTAACTAGTTATTACCCACTCTCTGTACTAGTAACTAGTTATTACCCACTCTCTGTACTAGTAACTAGTTATTACCCACTCTCTGAAATTATACATATCAAAATACTCGGTAGATCCATGACCAAAGCGCAGGGGGGAAATCTGTTCTCTTTAAAAATGTAACACTAAGAGTCTCTCTCAGGGAGGAGAGAAGAGGTAGATGGAGGGATGGCCAGAAGGAAGAGAGGGGGATGAATTAGGGGATAGACTGAGGGAGGAGAGAAGAGGTAGATGGAGGGATGGCCAGAAGGAGGAGAGGGGGATGAATTAGGGAGGAGAGAAGAGGTAGATGGAGGGATGGCCAGAAGGAAGAGAGGGGGATGAATTAGGGGATAGACTGAGGGAGGAGAGAAGAGGTAGATGGAGGGATGGCCAGAAGGAGGAGAGGGGGATGAATTAGGGAGGAGAGAAGAGGTAGATGGAGGGATGGCCAGAAGGAAGAGAGGGGGATGAATTAGGGAGGAGAGAAGAGGTAGATGGAGGGATGGCCAGAAGGAAGAGAGGGGGATGAATTAGGGAGGAGAGAAGAGGTAGATGGAGGGATGGCCAGAAGGAAGAGAGGGGGATGAATTAGGGGATAGACTGAGGGAGGAGAGAAGAGGTAGATGGAGGGATGGCCAGAAGGAGGAGAGGGGGATGAATTAGGGAGGAGAGAAGAGGTAGATGGAGGGATGGCCAGAAGGAAGAGAGGGGGATGAATTAGGGAGGAGAGAAGAGGTAGATGGAGGGATGGCCAGAAGGAGGAGAGGGGGATGAATTAGGGAGGAGAGAAGAGGTAGATGGAGGGATGGCCAGAAGGAGGAGAGGGGGATGAATTAGGGAGGAGAGAAGAGGTAGATGGAGGGATGGCCAGAAGGAAGAGAGGGGGATGAATTAGGGGATAGACTGAGGGAGGAGAGAAGAGGTAGATGGAGGGATGGCCAGAAGGAGGAGAGGGGGATGAATTAGGGAGGAGAGAAGAGGTAGATGGAGGGATGGCCAGAAGGAAGAGAGGGGGATGAATTAGGGGATAGACTGAGGGAGGAGAGAAGAGGTAGATGGAGGGATGGCCAGAAGGAGGAGAGGGGGATGAATTAGGGAGGAGAGAAGAGGTAGATGGAGGGATGGCCAGAAGGAAGAGAGGGGGATGAATTAGGGAGGAGAGAAGAGGTAGATGGAGGGATGGCCAGAAGGAGGAGAGGGGGATGAATTAGGGGATAGACTGAGGGAGGAGAGAAGAGGTAGATGGAGGGATCGTGTTACTGCTTTAAAAGCAACAGCAGCAGGGTGAAATCACTGTCACTGTATCCGAGGGCAGTGTCCCGAGCAGGATGGAGAGATACTCCACAGAGAGCCATACAGGTGTAGGATTACTGTCCTTACAGCCCCAGGACACTTAGCGGACAGAACACTGCTGACAGTAACAACAACGTGTTCTTCCTCTACACTCCAGAACACATCACCAAATAGACACTTCTAACGTCCCACTTCTGGAGATGCTAAACGGTACAACTAGTGTTCTATAGAGTCTCATGTTAAACTGTTGGTTAGAGACTCAGACAGACAATGTTCTATAGAGTCTCATGTTAAACTGCTGGTTAGAGACTCAGACAGTCAATGTTCTATAGAGTCTCATGTTAAACTGCTGGTTAGAGACTCAGACAGTCAGTGTTCTATAGAGTCTCATGTTAAACTGCTGGTTAGGGACTCAGACAGACCGTGTTCTATAGAGTCTCATGTTAAACTGCTGGTTAGGGACTCAGACAGTCAGTGTTCTATAGAGTCTCATGTTAAACTGCTGGTCAGGGACTCAGACAGTCAGTGTTCTATAGAGTCTCATGTTAAACTGCTGGTTAGAGACTCAGACAGTCAGTGTTCTATAGAGTCTCATGTTAAACTGCTGGTTAGAGACTCAGACAGTCAGTGTTCTATAGAGTCTCATGTTAAACTGCTGGTTAGGGACTCAGACAGTCAGTGTTCTATAGAGTCTCATGTTAAACTGCTGGTTAGGGACTCAGACAGACCGTGTTCTATAGAGTCTCGTGTTAAACTGCTGGTTAGAGACTCAGACAGTCAGTGTTCTATAGAGTCTCATGTTAAACTGCTGGTTAGAGACTCAGACAGTCAGTGTTCTATAGAGTCTCATGTTAAACTGCTGGTTAGGGACTCAGACAGTCAGTGTTCTATAGAGTCTCATGTTAAACTGCTGGTTAGGGACTCAGACAGACCGTGTTCTATAGAGTCTCATGTTAAACTGCTGGTTAGAGACTCAGACAGTCAGTGTTCTATAGAGTCTCATGTTAAACTGCTGGTTAGGGACTCAGACAGTCAGTGTTCTATAGAGTCTCATGTTAAACTGCTGGTTAGGGACTCAGACAGTCAGTGTTCTATAGAGTCTCATGTTAAACTGCTGGTTAGGGACTCAGACAGACCGTGTTCTATAGAGTCTCATGTTAAACTGCTGGTTAGGGACTCAGACAGTCAGTGTTCTATAGAGTCTCATGTTAAACTGCTGGTTAGGGACTCAGACAGTCAGTGTTCTATAGAGTCTCATGTTAAACTGCTGGTCAGGGACTCAGACAGTCAGTGTTCTATAGAGTCTCATGTTAAACTGCTGGTTAGGGACTCAGACAGTCAGTGTTCTATAGAGTCTCATGTTAAACTGCTGGTTAGAGACTCAGACAGTCAGTGTTCTATAGAGTCTCATGTTAAACTGCTGGTTAGGGACTCAGACAGTCAGTGTTCTATAGAGTCTCATGTTAAACTGCTGGTTAGAGACTCAGACAGTCAGTGTTCTATAGAGTCTCATGTTAAACTGCTGGTTAGAGACTCAGACAGTCAGTGTTCTATAGAGTCTCATGTTAAACTGCTGGTTAGGGACTCAGACAGTCAGTGTTCTATAGAGTCTCATGTTAAACTGCTGGTTAGGGACTCAGACAGTCAGTGTTCTATAGAGTCTCATGTTAAACTGCTGGTTAGGGACTCAGACAGACCGTGTTCTATAGAGTCTCATGTTAAACTGCTGGTTAGGGACTCAGACAGACAGTTATTGGCTTCAGGTACATACTGAGATGGCCACAGACTAGAGGGCTGTTTGGGAGAGCAATATGTAAACACCAGAGAGACTGGAGTCTCTGAGCTGGCCTCTCCTGTCTGACTGGAGTCTCTGAGCTGGCCTCTCTTCTCTGACTGGAGTCTCTGAGCTGGCCTCTCCTCTCTGACTGGAGTCTCTGAGCTGGCCTCTCCTCTCTGACTGGAGTCTCTGAGCTGGCCTCTCCTCTCTGACTGGAGTCTCTGAGCTGGGCTCTCCTCTCTGACTGGAGTCTCTGAGCTGTCCTCTCCTCTCTGAGCTGGCCTCTCCTCTCTGACTGGAGTCTCTGAGCTGGCCTCTCCTCTCTGACTGGAGTCTCTGAGCTGTCCTCTCCTCTCTGACTGGAGTCTCTGAGCTGGCCTCTCCTCTCTGAGCTGGGCTCTCCTCTCTGACTGGAGTCTCTGAGCTGGGCTCTCCTCTCTGACTGGAGTCTCTGAGCTGTCCTCTCCTCTCTGACTGGAGTCTCTGAGCTGGCCTCTCCTCTCTGAGCTGGGCTCTCCTCTCTGACTGGAGTCTCTGAGCTGGCCTCTCCTCTCTGAGCTGGGCTCTCCTCTCTGACTGGAGTCTCTGAGCTGGGCTCTCCTCTCTGACTGGAGTCTCTGAGCTGGGCTCTCCTCTCTGACTGGAGTCTCTGAGCTGTCCTCTCCTCTCTGACTGGAGTCTCTGAGCTGGCCTCTCCTCTCTGAGCTGGGCTCTCCTCTCTGACTGGAGTCTCTGAGCTGTCCTCTCCTCTCTGACTGGAGTCTCTGAGCTGTCCTCTCCTCTCTGACTGGAGTCTCTGAGCTGTCCTCTCCTCTCTGACTGGAGTCTCTGAGCTGTCCTCTCCTCTCTGACTGGAGTCTCTGAGCTGTCCTCTCCTCTCTGACTGGAGTCTCTGAGCTGGCCTCTCCTCTCTGAGCTGGGCTCTCCTCTCTGACTGGAGTCTCTGAGCTGTCCTCTCCTCTCTGACTGGAGTCTCTGAGCTGTCCTCTCCTCTCTGACTGGAGTCTCTGAGCTGTCCTCTCCTCTCTGACTGGAGTCTCTGAGCTGTCCTCTCCTCTCTGAGCTGGGCTCTCCTCTCTGACTGGAGTCTCTGAGCTGTCCTCTCCTCTCTGACTGGAGTCTCTGAGCTGGCCTCTCCTCTCTGACTGGAGTCTCTGAGCTGTCCTCTCCTCTCTGACTGGAGTCTCTGAGCTGTCCTCTCCTCTCTGACTGGAGTCTCTGAGCTGTCCTCTCCTCTCTGAGCTGTCCTCTCCTCTCTGAGCTGGCCTCTCCTCTCTGAGCTGGGCTCTCCTCTCTGAGCTGGCCTCTCCTCTCTGACTGGAGTCTCTGGGTGTGCCCAGAATGTCACCCTGTTCCCTATATAGTGCACTACTGACCAGCCCTTGGCTGCTCCCCTGGTCTACATAGGGGTCATCACCCCTGGTCTAGATAGGGGTCATCACCCCTGGTCACCCCTGGTCTAGATAGGGGTCATCGCCCCTGGTCTAGATAGGGGTCATCACCCCTGGTCTAGATAGGGGTCATCACCCCTGGTCACCCCTGGTCTAGATAGGGGTCATCACCCCTGGTCTAGATAGGGGTCATCACCCCTGGTCTAGATAGGGGTCATCACCCCTGGTCACCCCTGGTCTAGATAGGGGTCATCACCCCTGGTCTAGATAGGGGTCATCACCCCTGGTCTAGATAGGGGTCATCACCCCTGGTCACCCCTGGTCTAGATAGGGGTCATCACCCCTGGTCTAGATAGGGGTCATCACCCCTGGTCTAGATAGGGGTCATCACCCCTGGTCTAGATAGGGGTCATCACCCCTGGTCACCCCTGGTCTAGATAGGGGTCATCACCCCTGGTCTAGATAGGGGCCATCACCCCTGGTCTAGATAGGGGTCATCACCCCTGGTCTAGATAGGGGTCATCACCCCTGGTCTAGATAGGGGTCATCACCGCTGGTCTAGATAGGGGTCATCACCCCTGGTCTAGATAGAGGTCATCACCCCTGGTCTAGATAGGGGTCATCACAGCTGGTCTAGATAGGGGTCATCACCCCTGGTCTAGATAGGGGTCATCACCCCTGGTCTAGATAGGGGCCATCACCCCTGGTCTAGATAGAGGTCATCACCCCTGGTCTAGATAGGGGTCATCACAGCTGGTCTAGATAGGGGTCATCACCCCTGGTCTAGATAGGGGTCATCACCCCTGGTCTAGATAGGGGTCATCACCCCTGGTCTAGATAGGGGCCATCACCCCTGGTCTAGATAGGGGTCATCACCGCTGGTCTAGATAGGGGTCATCACCGCTGGTCTAGATAGGGGTCATCACCCCTGGTCTAGATAGGGGTCATCACCCCTGGTCTAGATAGGGGTCATCACCCCTGGTCTAGATAGGGGTCATCACCCCTGGTCTAGATAGGGGCCATCACCCCTGGTCTAGATAGGGGTCATCACCCCTGGTCTAGATAGGGGTCATCACCCCTGGTCTAGATAGGGGTCGTCACCCCTGGTCTAGATAGGGGCCGTCACCCCTGGTCTAGATAGGGGCCATCACCCCTGGTCTAGATAGAGGTCATCACCCCTGGTCTAGATAGGGGTCATCACCGCTGGTCTAGATAGGGGTCATCACCCCTGGTCTAGATAGGGGCCATCACCCCTGGTCTAGATAGGGGCCATCACCCCTGGTCTAGATAGGGGTCATCACCCCTGGTCTAGATAGGGGTCATCACCCCTGGTCTAGATAGGGGTCATCACCCCTGGTCTAGATAGGGGTCATCACCCCTGGTCTAGATAGGGGCCATCACCCCTGGTCTAGATAGGGGTCATCACCGCTGGTCTAGATAGGGGTCATCACCGCTGGTCTAGATAGGGGTCATCACCCCTGGTCTAGATAGGGGTCATCACCCCTGGTCTAGATAGGGGTCATCACCCCTGGTCTAGATAGGGGTCATCACCCCTGGTCTAGATAGGGGCCATCACCCCTGGTCTAGATAGGGGTCATCACCCCTGGTCTAGATAGGGGTCATCACCCCTGGTCTAGATAGGGGTCGTCACCCCTGGTCTAGATAGGGGCCGTCACCCCTGGTCTAGATAGGGGCCATCACCCCTGGTCTAGATAGAGGTCATCACCCCTGGTCTAGATAGGGGTCATCACCACTGGTCTAGATAGGGGTCATCACCCCTGGTCTAGATAGGGGCCATCACCCCTGGTCTAGATAGGGGCCATCACCCCTGGTCTAGATAGGGGTCATCACCCCTGGTCTAGATAGGGGTCATCACCCCTGGTCTAGATAGGGGTCATCACCCCTGGTCTAGATAGGGGTCATCACCCCTGGTCTAGATAGGGGCCATCACCCCTGGTCTAGATAGGGGCCATCACCCCTGGTCTAGATAGGGGTCATCACCCCTGGTCTAGATAGGGGCCATCACCCCTGGTCTAGATAGGGGGTCATCTCCGCTACAACACTGCACCCTCTCTTATCATGACAGCCAACAGAAGCGTACTCTCTGTGTGTGTGTGTGTGTGTGTGTGTGTGTGTGTGTGTGTGTGTGTGTGTGTGTGTGTGTGTGTGTGTGTGTGTGTGTGTGTGTGTGTGTGTGTGTGTGTGTGTGTGTGTGTGTGTGTGTGTGTATAGACAGCAGTACATCACTGAGTAACACAGTACAGCCCCAGTTAACATGCTACTGGGTAAACAGCCTCCAGAGCCGACATGACAGCTGACCATGTTTGAACCAATGATGATTGAGGAGGGCAGAGAGGGACAGGGAAGGGGGATATGAGCCGTCACTCACAGGGATATGAGCCGTCACTCACAGGGATATGAGCCGTCACTCACAGGGATATGAGCCGTCACTCACAGGGATATGAGCCGTCACTCACAGGGATGAGCAGTCACTCACAGGGATGAGCCGTCACTCACAGGGATGAGGCGTCACTCACAGGGATGAGGCGTCACTCACAGGGATGAGCCGTCACTCACAGGGATGAGGCGTCACTCACAGGGATGAGCCGTCACTCACAGAAACATGCATGTACACAAAGACAGACAGGTGTGACGGGAGAACAACAATGGATGGGAGACGGGCTGGGAGAGCTAGGGGTTATGGGAAAATGGAGTTGACGCCTTGTTGCCATGCAGCTAGGCCATTCAGAGCCATGGGTACGGTTACCACGGTTACCACTTTATTATTATGACGACCGGCTGTTACCGAGGAGGTTCGAGAAGCGTGCACCACCTTTTTGGGCTTGGGTCCTCGCTGCTGTGTGGTCAGAGGGAGGAGGTGGGGGGGGGGGTGTAAAGGTGAAAGGTTAGATGTCACAGAAGTTAAAAGGTTAGAGTTCATCGGTGACATCGTTCTGGAGGTGGCGATGGGAAGTGTCAGTCAGTCAGTGATCTACCGTGGATTGAACAGGAGGTAAACAAACAAACGTTTCTACACAGACAAACACTGTTTATTGTACATAACACATCAGTGGAAATGGTCAAAACTCAGTCGCTCCCTGCTGTACAGCTCCTTCAGAAAGTCTTCACCCCCCCTTGACTTTTTCCCACATTTTGTTGTGTTACAGCCTGAATTTAAAATGGATTCAATTGGGATTTTTGGGGGGGTCACTGGCCTACACACAATACCCCATAATGTCAAAGTGGAAATATGTTTTCGGGAATGTTTACAAATTAATTTAAAAATGAAAAGCTGAAATGTCTTGAGTCAATAAGTATTCAACTCCTTTGTTATGGCAAGCATAATTAAGTTAATTTGCTTAACAAGTCACATAATAAGTTGCATGGACTCACTCTTGCAATAATAGTTTTTAACATCATTTTTGAATGACTACCTCATCTCTGTACCCCACACATACAATTATCTGTAAGGTCCCTCAGTCGAGCAGTGAATTTCAAACACAGATTCAACCACAAAGACCAGGGAGGTTTTCCAATGCCTCGCAAAGAAGGGCACCTGTTGGTAGATGGGTAAAAACAAAAAGCAGACATTGAATATTCCTTTGAGCATGGTGAAGTTATGAATTACTTTGGATGGTGAATTAATACACCCAGTCACTACAAAGATACAGGCGTCCTTCCTAACTCAGTTGCCGGAGAGGAAGGAAACTGCTCAGAGATTTCATCATGAGATCAATAGTGACTTTAAAACAGTTACAGAGTTGAGGGGCTGTGATTGGAGAAAACTGAGGATGGATCAACAACATTGTAGTTACTCCACAATACTAACCTAATTGACAGTGTGAAAAGAAGGAAGCCTGTACAGAATAAAGACTATTCCAAAAGAGGGAAGGTAGAGAGAGAAGGAAGAAGAAGAGGAGGAGCAGGAGGGAGGTGATGGTTTGTTGAGGAGGAGGAGCAGGAGGGAGGTGGTGTTCTGGTGCCTCTAGGGTAATTCAGATTGAGGACCAGGAGGGAGAAGGTGTTCTGGTGCCTCTAGGGTAATTCAGATTGAGGCCCAGGAGGGAGAAGGTGTTCTGGTGTCTCTAGGGTAATTCAGATTGAGGACCAGGAGGGAGAAGGTATTCTGGTGTCTCTGGGGTAATTCAGGAAGCTGATTGAGGACCAGGAGGGAGAAGGTATTCTGGTGTCTCTGGGGTAATTCAGGAAGCTGATTGAGGACCAGGAGGGAGAAGGTATTCTAGTGCCTTTAGGGTAATTCAGATTGAGGACCAGGAGGGAGAAGGTATTCTGGTGTCTCTAGGGTAATTCAGGAAGCTGATTGAGGACCAGGAGGGAGAAGGTATTCTGGTGTCTCTAGGGTAATTCAGGAAGCTGATTGAGGACCAGGAGGGAGAAGGTGTTCTGGTGCCTCTAGGGTAATTCAGATTGAGGACCAGGAGGGAGAAGGTGTTCTGGTGTCTCTAGGGTAATTCAGATTGAGGACCAGGAGGGAGAAGGTATTCTGGTGCCTCTAGGGTAATTCAGATTGAGGACCAGGAGGGAGAAGGTATTCTGGTGCCTTCAGGGTAATTCAGATTGAGGACCAGGAGGGAGAAGGTGTTCTGGTGCCTCTGGGGTAATTCAGATTGAGGACCAGGAGGGAGAAGGTGTTCTGGTGCCTCTAGGGTAATTCAGATTGAGGACCAGGAGGGAGAAGGTATTCTGGTGCCTTTAGGGTAATTCAGATTGAGGACCAGGAGGGAGAAGGTATTCTGGTGCCTCTAGGGTAATTCAGATTGAGGACCAGGAGGGAGAAGGTATTCTGGTGCCTTCAGGGTAATTCAGATTGAGGACCAGGAGGGAGAAGGTGTTCTGGTGCCTCTGGGGTAATTCAGATTGAGGACCAGGAGGGAGAAGGTGTTCTGGTGTCTCTGGGGTAATTCAGATTGCGGACCAGGAGGGAGAAGGTATTCTGGTGCCTTTAGGGTAATTCAGATTGAGGACCAGGAGGGAGAAGGTATTCTGGTGCCTCTAGGGTAATTCAGATTGAGGACCAGGAGGGAGAAGGTATTCTGGTGTCTCTGGGGTAATTCAGGAAGCTGATTGAGGACGAGGAGGGAGAAGGTATTCTGGTGTCTCTAGGGTAATTCAGGAAGCTGATTGAGGACCAGGAGGGAGAAGGTGTTCTGGTGTCTCTAGGGTAATTCAGATTGCGGACCAGGAGGGAGAAGGTGTTCTGGTGCCTCTGGGGTAATTCAGATTGAGGACCAGGAGGGAGAAGGTGTTCTGGTGTCTCTAGGGTAATTCAGATTGCGGACCAGGAGGGAGAAGGTGTTCTGGTGTCTCTAGGATAATTCAGATTGAGGACCAGGAGGGAGAAGGTATTCTGGTGTCTCTAGGATAATTCAGATTGAGGACCTTACTGTATAACTGATGATTTTGTTTGTTTTTGATGACCGTGTTTTCTTTCTGATTACATTTTTTATTTTATTTGTTTATTTCTGTAATTTCAGTAGTTCAGGGCTCACCTGTACAGAGCCTTCGGAAAAGTATTCAGACCCCTTGACTTTTTCCACATTTTGTTACATTACAGCCTTATTCTATTCTTATTCATAATACCCCATAATGACAAAGCGAAAACAGGTTTTTAGATATTTAATAATGTTATAAAAAAAATATAAAAAAAATACTGTAACGTCCTGACCAGAGTTGTTATGTGTTTTGCTTGTTTAGTGTTGGTCAGGACGTGAGCTGGGTGGGAATTCTATGTTGTGTGTCTAGTTTGTCTGTTTCTGTGTCCAGCCTAATATGGTTCTCAATCAGAGGCAGCTGTCAATTGTTGTCCCTGATTGAGAATCATATATAGGAGGCTTGTTTTGTGTTGGGATTTTGTGGGTGATTGTTTCCTGTCTCTGTGTTTTGTCTGCACCAGATAGGGCTGTCTCGGTTTTCACATTTGTTATTTTGTTACTTGTATTAGTGTTACTGTTTATTCGTCTATTAAACATGTTTAACACTAGCCGCGCTGCATTTTGGTCCTCTCCTTCATCCCAGGAAGAAAACCGTTACAAATACCTTATTTACATAAGTATTCAGACCCTTTGCTATGAGACTTGAAATTGAGCTCAGGTGCGTTCTGTTTCCATTGATCATCCTTGTGATGTTTCTACAACTTGATTGGAGTCCACCTGTGGTAAATTCAATTAATTGGACATGATTTGGAAAAGGCACACACCTGTCTGTATAAGGTCCCACAGTTGACAGTGCATGTCAGAGCAAAAACCAAGCCATGAGGTCGAAGGAATGTCCGTAGAGCTCAGAGACAGGATTGTATAGAGATACAGATCTGGGGAAGGGTACCAAAACATTTCTGCAGCATTGAAGGTCCCTAAGAACACAGTGGCCTCCATCGTTCTTAAATGGAAGATGGGAGAACCTTCCAGAAGGACAACCATCTCTGCAGCACTCCACGAATCAGGCCTTTATGGTTAAAGGGACAGACGGAAGCCACATCTCAGTAAAAGGCACATGACAGCCCGCTTGGAGTTTGCCAAAAGGCACCTAAAGACGCTCAGACCATGAGAAACAGGATTCTCTGCTCTGATTAAACCAAGATTGAACTCTAGTTTGAATGCCAAGCGTCACGCCTGGAGGAAACCTGGCAGCATCCCTACGGTGAAGCCTGGTGGTGGCAGCATCATGCTGTGGGGATGTTTTTCAGTGGCAGGGACTGGGAGACTAGTCAGGATTGAGGGAAAGATGAACGGAGCAAAGTACAGAGAAATCCTTGATGAAAACCTGCTCCAGAGCCCTCAGGACCTCAGACTGAGGCGAAGGTTCACTTTCCAACAGGACAACGACCCTAAACACACAGCCAAGACAATGCAGGAGTGGCTTCGAGACAGTCTCTGAATCTCCTTGAGAAGCCCAGCCAGAGCCTGGACTTGAACCCGATCGAACATGTCTGGAGAGACCTGAAAATAGCTGTGCAGCGACACTCCCCATCCAACCTGACAGAGCTTTAGAGGATCTGCAGAGAAGAATGGGAGAAACTCCCCAAATACAGGTGTGCCAAGCTTGTAGCATCATACCCAAGAAGACTAGAGGCTGTAATCGCTGATTCAACAAAGTACTGAGTAAAGGGTCTGAAAACTTATGTAAATGTGTTTTTTCAGTTTTTTATTTGTAATGAATTAGTAAACATTTCTAAAAACCTGTTTTTGCTTCGTCATTATGTGGTATTGTGTGTAGATTGATGAGTGGAGGGGATTTTATTTTTTAACAGTAAGGCTGTAACGTAACAAAACAATGGAAAAAGTCACAGGGTCTGAATACTTTCTGAAGGCTCTATATAAGAGCCCAAGGTCTCAGTACGACTCCCTGACAAAATAAAGATATAGTCTACTAGCCTACTAGTCTACTAGCCTACTAGTCTACTAACCTACTAGTCTCTAGTCTACTAGCCTCTAGTCTCTAGTCTCTAGTCTATATAAGAGCCCAAGGTCTCAGTACGACTCCCTGACAAAATAAAGATATAGTCTACTAGCCTACTAGTCTACTAACCTACTAGTCAAATAGCCTACTAGTCTCTAGTCTACTAGCCTACTAGTCTACGAACCTACTAGTCAAATAGCCTACTAGTCTCTAGTCTACTAGTCTACTAGCCTACTAGTCTCTAGTCTACTAGTCTACTAGTCTCTAGTCTACTAGCCTACTAGTCTCTAGTCTACTAGCCTACTAGCCTACTAGCCTACTAGCCTACTAGCCTACTAGTCTCTAGTCTACCAGCCTACTAGTCTCTAGTCTACTAGCCTACTAGTCTCTAGTCTACTAGCCTACTAGTCTACTAGCCTACTAGTCTCTAGTCTACTAGCCTACTAGTCTCTAGTCTACTAGCCTACTAGCCTACTAGCCTACTAGCCTACTAGCCTACTAGTCTCTAGTCTACTAGCCTACTAGTCTCTAGTCTACTAGCCTACTAGTCTACTAGCCTACTAGTCTCTAGTATACTAGCCTACTAGTCTCTAGTCTACTAACCTACTAGTCTACTAGCCTACTAGTCTCTAGTCTACTAGCCTACTAGTCTACTAGCCTACTAGTCTCTAGTCTACTAGCCTACTAGCATACTAGTCTCTAGTCTACTAGCCTACTAGCCTACTAGTCTACTAGTCTACTAGCCTACTAGTCTACTAGCCTACTAGTCTACTAGCCTACTAGTCTCTAGTCTACTAGCCTACTAGTCTCTAGTCTACTAGCCTACTAGTCTCTAGTCTACTAGTCTACCAGCCTACTAGTCTCTAGTCTACTAGTCTACTAGCCTACTAGTCTCTAGTCTACTAGTCTACTAGCCTACTAGTCTACCAGCCTACTAGTCTCTAGTCTACTAGTCTACTAGCCTACTAGTCTCTAGTCTACTAGTCTACTAGCCTACTAGTCTACCAGCCTACTAGTCTCTAGTCTACTAGCCTACTAGCCTCTAGTCTACTAGTCTCTAGTCTATTAGCCTACTAGGCTACCAGTCTACTAGTCTCTAGTCTACTAGCCTACTAGGCTACCAGTCTACTAGTCTCTAGTCTACTAGCCTACTAGTCTACCAGCCTACTAGTCTCTAGTCTACTAGCCTACTAGCCTCTAGTCTACTAGTCTCTAGTCTATTAGCCTACTAGGCTACCAGTCTACTAGTCTCTAGTATACTAGTCTACAAGCCTACTAGTCTCTAGTCTACTAGTCTCTACTCTACTAGCCTACTAGTCTACTAGTCTACCAGCCTACTAGCCTCTAGTCTACTAGTCTCTAGTCTACTAATCTCTAGTCTACTAGTCTACTAGCCTACTAGTCTCTAGTCTACTAGTCTCTACTCTACTAGTCTACTAGTCTCTAGACTACTAGTCTACTAGTCTACTAGTCTCTAGTCCACTAGTCTCTAGTCTACTAGCCTACCAGTCCCTAGTCTACTAGCCTACTAGTCTACTAGTATACTAGCCTCTAGTCTACTAGTCCACTAGTCTCTAGTCTACTAATCTCTAGTCTACTAGTCTCTAGTCTACTAGTCTACTAGTCTACTAGTCTACTAGTCTCTAGACTACTAGTCTACTAGTCTCTAGTCCACTAGTCTCTAGTCTACTAGTCTACTAGTCTCTACTCTACTAGCCTACTAGTCTACTAGTCTCTAGACTACTAGTCTACTAGTCTCTAGTCCACTAGTCTCTAGTCTACTAGCCTACCAGTCCCTAGTCTACTAGCCTACTAGTCTACTAGTATACTAGCCTCTAGTCTACTAGTCTACTAGCCTACTAGTCTACTAGTCTCTAGTCTACTAGCCTCTAGTCTACTAGCCTACTAGTCTACTAGTCTCTAGTCTACTAGCCTACTAGTCTACTAGTCTCTAGTCTACTAGTCTCTAGTCTACTAGCCTACTAGTCTACTAGCCTCTAGTCTACTAGTCTACCAGTCTACTAAACTACTAGTCTACTAGCCTACTAGTCTACTAGCATACTAGTCTACTAGCCTACTAGTCTACTAGTCTCTAGTCTACTAGCCTACTAGTCTACTAGTCTACTAGTCTACTAGTCTACTAGCCTACTAGTCTACTAGCCTACTAGTCTACTAGTCTACTAGTCTACTAGTCTACTAGTCTACTAGTCTCTAGTCTACTAGCCTACTAGTCTACTAGTCTACTAGTCTACTAGTCTACTAACCTACTAGTCTCTAGTCCACTAGTCTCTAGTCTACTAGCCTACTAGTCTCTAGTCTACTAGCCTACTAGTCTCTAGTCTACTAGTCTCTAGTCTACTAGTCTACTAGTCTCTAGTCTACTAGCCTACTAGCCTACTAGTCTCTAGTCTACTCTACTAGTCCACTAGTCTCTAGTCGACTAGTCTACTAGTCTACTAGTCTCTAGTCTACTAGCCTACTAGTCTACTAGCCTACTATTCTCTAGTCTACTAGCCTACTAGTCTACTAGCCTACTATTCTCTAGTCTAGTCTACTAGTCTACTAGCTCTGAAGAGTGTCTGTCTTCACGCCAGTCACCATTCCCACCCGTGTCTCTGTCTGAATTTTGAGACCTGAGAGGGGGATCAGGAGAGAGGAGAGAGAGATGGAAGAGGGGGAGGAAGAGAGGAGGAGTCAAAGGTAGGAGAGAGGAGGTAGAGGGAGAGCAGGCAGGAGGAGAGAGATGGGGAAGAGGGGGAGGAAGAGATGAGGAAGAGAGAAGAGGAAGAAGGGGAGCAGGGGAGAGGAGGAAGAGGGGGAAGTAAAGACGCAGAGTTAGGTGAACTAGGTCTACAGAGACAGACAGACAGGAAGTGTCATGGCCACCATGACTCAGCAGCAGCACGCTGAGCGGAAATGTCTGACTGGGGCCACATCTACTTCAGTGTGAATAACTGCTGCCATCTACTGGTCAGAACAGGGATTTCATCTCCTCATGTTACCTCTGTCTGCTGCAGGGGAAAAAACTCCCTGGAGAGGAAAAAGAGAGCGAGAGAAAGACAGCGAGAGAGAGAGAAAGAGAGAGAGAGAGAGAGAGAGAGAGGAGAAAGAGAGAGGAGAAAGAGAGAGAGAGAGAGAGAGGAGAAAGAGAGAAAGAGAGAGAGAGAGAGAGAGAGAGAGAGAGAGAGAGAGAGAGAGAGAGAGAGAGAGAGAGAGAGAGAGAGAGAGAGGAGAAAGAGAGACAGAGAGAGAGAGGAGAAAGAGAGAAAGAGAGAGAGAGAGAGAGAGAGAGAGAGAGAGAGAGAGAGAGAGAGAGAGAGAGAGAGAGAGAGAGAGAGAGAGAGAGAGAGGAGAAAGAGAGACAGAGAGACAGAGGGCAAGAGAGAGCTGGCCCTGGTCCTGTCTTCCCGTCTGTAACTGTCTGTCTTACTCACCAGTTTAGTGGACTTGAGTGTTTCCAGGATCTCTGAGGAGAGAGAAAGAGACAGAAAGTGATTTAGTGAGAGAGAGAGAGATAAAGATATAGTCTTTAGGCCAATATCCACGAATAATAAAAACATCTAAAATACAGTGACCCCCTCTCATATCACTACCCAGCCCTGCAATGCCAAGAGCTGAGCAAAGAAAAGAGTCCCCTCATCCAGCTGGTCCTGGGGCTGAGTTCACTAACCTGTTCTACTAACACACTGAAGCCTCAGTCCCCTCATCCAGCTGGTCCTGGGGCTGAGTTCACTAACCTGTTCTACTAACACACTGAAGCCTCAGGACCCTCATCCAGCTGGTCCTGGGGCTGAGTTCACTAACCTGTTCTACTAACACACTGAAGCCTCAGTCCCCTCATCCAGCTGGTCCTGGGGCTGAGTTCACTAACCTGTTCTACTAACACACTGAAGCCTCAGTCCCCTCATCCAGCTGGTCCTGGGGCTGAGTTCACTAACCTGTTCTACTAACACACTGAAGCCTCAGTCCCCTCATCCAGCTGGTCCTGGGGCTGAGTTCACTAACCTGTTCTACTAACACACTGAAGCCTCAGTCCCCTCATCCAGCTGGTCCTGGGGCTGAGTTCACTAACCTGTTCTACTAACACACTGAAGCCTCAGTCCCCTCATCCAGCTGGTCCTGGGGCTGAGTTCACTAACCTGTTCTACTAACACACTGAAGCCTCAGTCCCCTCATCCAGCTGGTCCTGGGGCTGAGTTCACTAACCTGTTCTACTAACACACTGAAGCCTCAGTCCCCTCATCCAGCTGGTCCTGGGGCTGAGTTCACAAACCTGTTCTACTAACACACTGAAGCCTCAGTCCCCTCATCCAGCTGGTCCTGGGGCTGAGTTCACTAACCTGTTCTACTAACACACTGAAGCCTCAGTCCCCTCATCCAGCTGGTCCTGGGGCTGAGTTCACTAACCTGTTCTACTAACACACTGAAGCCTCAGTCCCCTCATCCAGCTGGTCCTGGGGCTGAGTTCACTAACCTGTTCTACTAACACACTGAAGCCTCAGTCCCCTCATCCAGCTGGTCCTGGGGCTGAGTTCACTAACCTGTTCTACTAACACACTGAAGCCTCAGTCCCCTCATCCAGCTGGTCCTGGGGCTGAGTTCACTAACCTGTTCTACTAACACACTGAAGCCTCAGTCCCCTCATCCAGCTGGTCCTGGGGCTGAGTTCACTAACCTGTTCTACTAACACACTGAAGCCTCAGTCCCCTCATCCAGCTGGTCCTGGGGCTGAGTTCACTAACCTGTTCTACTAACACACTGAAGCCTCAGTCCCCTCATCCAGCTGGTCCTGGGGCTGAGTTCACCAACCTGTTCTACTAACACACTGAAGCCTCAGGACCAGAACATACAATCAATCAGGATAAACCAAATTACAACACAGTCAAAACAAAACTATATTGTTTATTGGGAAACACAAGCACAAACACAAAGCAAAATGCAGTGCTATCTGGCCCTAAATCGACAGTACACGGTGACTAAATATTTGACCATGGTTACTGATCAAAACCTTAGAAAAACCTTGACAGAGTACAGGCTCAGTGAGCACAGCCTTGCCATTGAGAAGGGTAGACACAGGAAAACCTGGCTCCCTGTAGAGGAAAGGCTGTGCAACCACTGCACAACAGCAGAACCTGAGACGGAGCTGCATTTCCTGACAAAATGTAAAAAATATAAAACAATTAGAGAGTGTCATTTCCCCAAATGTTAAACCCTTATTCAAGGTTTCAAAGACCTCTCTGATGAGGATAGGCTACCCATCCTGTTGGGGGAGGACGCAGAGAGCTGTGGGTTGGCAGCGCACTACATTGCTGCCTGCCATAAGATGAGGGACAGTGTCTGACATACCACTCAACCTGCACATGTCCTCTACTGTATGTTTATTGTTATTGGTCAATGTATGGTTATTTTGACCCCTGGTTATTGTTGCTACTGATTGTCCCGTTGACAATTTTGATGCTCATTTTTATATTGTAAATATCCAAAATAAGCTTTGGCAATATGTACATTGTTACGTCATGCCAATAAAGCGAATTGAATTGAATTGAGAGAGAGACGAGAGAGAAACAGAGATTCCCTGAATCTGAGTATGGAGCCCTATTCCCTATATAGTGCACTACTGTTGACCAGGGCCCTATATAGTACACTACTGTTGACCAGGGCCCTATTCCCTATATAGTGCACTACTGTTGACCAGGGCCCTATTCCCTATATAGTACACTACTGTTGACCAGGGCCCTATTCCCTATATAGTACACTACTGTTGACCAGGGCCCTATTCCCTATATAGTACACTACTGTTGACCAGGACCCTATTCCCTATATAGTGCACTACTGTTGACCAGAGCCCTATTCCCTATATAGTACTCTACTGTTGACCAGGGCCCTATTCCCTATATAGTGCACTACTGTTGACCTCTCTGATCCTCAAGCCTCTCTGATCCTCAAGCCTCCCTGATCCTCAAGCCTCCCTGATCCTCAAGCCTCTCTGATCCTCAAGCCTCCCTGATCCTCAAGCCTCCCTGATCCTCAAGCCTCCCTGATCCTCAAGCCTCTCTGATCCTCAAGCCTCTCTGATCCTCAAGCCTCTCTGATCCTCAAGCCTCTCTGATCCTCAAGCCTCTCTGATCCTCAAGCCTCCCTGATCCTCAAGCCTCTCTGATCCTCAAGCCTCCCTGATCCTCAAGCCTCTCTGATCCTCAAGCCTCTCTGATCCTCAAGCCTCTCTGATCCTCAAGCCTCTCTGATCCTCAAGCCTCCCTGATCCTCAAGCCTCTCTGATCCTCAAGCCTCTCTGATCCTCAAGCCTCCCTGATCCTCAAGCCTCTCTGATCCTCAAGCCTCCCTGATCCTCAAGCCTCTCTGATCCTCAAGCCTCCCTGATCCTCAAGCCTCTCTGATCCTCAAGCCTCTCTGATCCTCAAGCCTCTCTGATCCTCAAGCCTCTCTGATCCTCAAGCCTCCCTGATCCTCAAGCCTCTCTGATCCTCAAGCCTCTCTGATCCTCAAGCCTCTCTGATCCTCAAGCCTCTCTGATCCTCAAGCCTCTCTGATCCTCAAGCCTCTCTGATCCTCAAGCCTCTCTGATCCTCAAGCCTCTCTGATCCTCAAGCCTCTCTGATCCTCAAGCCTCCCTGATCCTCAAGCCTCCCTGATCCTCAAGCCTCTCTGATCCTCAAGCCTCTCTGATCCTCAAGCCTCTCTGATCCTCAAGCCTCTCTGATCCTCAAGCCTCTCTGATCCTCAAGCCTCTCTGATCCTCAAACCTCTCTGATCCTCAAACCTCTCTGATCCTCAAGCCTCTCTGATCCTCAAGCCTCTCTGTGTCATCACCGTGTTTGGGGACCTTGTTGGAGGCCGGTTCTGGGGTGTCAGGAGAGGTGGTGTCTGCTCCATCATCAACCAGCTGGATCTGATGGAGCGAGGAGGAGAGGAGAGGAGAGGAGAGGAGAAGAGAAAAGAGGAGAGGAG
>NC_092119.1:396708-464609 GCF_045679555.1 Salvelinus alpinus
ACAGGAGGTTAGTTCACTACTGGAGGACAGAGGACAGGGGGTTAGTTCACTACTGGAGGTCTGGAGGACAGAGGACAGGAGGTTAGTTCACTACTGGTGGTCTGGAGGACAGGAGGTTAGTTCACTACTGGAGGACAGAGGACAGAGGACAGGAGGTTAGTTCACTACTGGAGGACAGAGGACAGGAGGTTAGTTCACTACTGGTGGTCTGGAGGACAGGAGGTTAGTTCACTACTGGTGGTCTGGAGGACAGGGGGTTAGTTCACTACTGGAGGACAGAGGACAGGGGGTTAGTTCACTACTGGTGGTCTGGAGGACAGGAGGTTAGTTCACTACTGGTGGTCTGGAGGACAGGGGGTTAGTTCACTACTGGAGGACAGAGGACAGGGGGTTAGTTCACTACTGGAGGACAGAGGACAGGGGGTTAGTTCACTACTGGAGGACAGAGGACAGGGGGTTAGTTCACTACTGGTGGTCTGGAGGACAGGAGGTTAGTTCACTACTGGTGGTCTGGAGGACAGAGGACAGGATGTTAGTTCACTACTGGAGGACAGAGGACAGGAGGTTAGTTCACTACTGGAGGACAGAGGACAGGAGGTTAGTTCACTACTGGAGGACAGAGGACAGAGGACAGGAGGTTAGTTCACTACTGGTGGTCTGGAGGACAGGAGGTTAGTTCACTACTGGAGGACAGAGGACAGAGGACAGGAGGTTAGTTCACTACTGGTGGTCTGGAGGACAGGAGGTTAGTTCACTACTGGAGGACAGAGGACAGAGGACAGGAGGTTAGTTCACTACTGGAGGACAGAGGACAGGGGGTTAGTTCACTACTGGAGGTCTGGAGGACAGAGGACAGGAGGTTAGTTCACTACTGGTGGTCTGGAGGACAGGAGGTTAGTTCACTACTGGAGGACAGAGGACAGGAGGTTAGTTCACTACTGGTGGTCTGGAGGACAGGAGGTTAGTTCACTACTGGAGGACAGAGGACAGGAGGTTAGTTCACTACTGGTGGTCTGGAGGACAGGAGGTTAGTTCACTACTGGAGGACAGAGGACAGAGGACAGGAGGTTAGTTCACTACTGGTGGTCTGGAGGACAGGAGGTTAGTTCACTACTGGAGGACAGAGGACAGAGGACAGGAGGTTAGTTCACTACTGGAGGACAGAGGACAGGGGGTTAGTTCACTACTGGAGGTCTGGAGGACAGAGGACAGGAGGGTAGTTCACTACTGGTGGTCTGGAGGACAGGAGGTTAGTTCACTACTGGAGGACAGAGAACAGGAGGTTAGTTCACTACTGGTGGTCTGGAGGACAGGAGGTTAGTTCACTACTGGAGGACAGAGGACAGGAGGTTAGTTCACTACTGGTGGTCTGGAGGACAGGAGGTTAGTTCACTACTGGAGGACAGAGGACAGGGGGTTAGTTCACTACTGGAGGACAGAGGACAGGAGGTTAGTTCACTACTGGAGGACAGAGGACAGGGGGTTAGTTCACTACTGGTGGTCTGGAGGACAGGAGGTTAGTTCACTACTGGTGGTCTGGAGGACAGGGGGTTAGTTCACTACTGGAGGACAGAGGACAGGGGGTTAGTTCACTACTGGTGGTCTGGAGGACAGGAGGTTAGTTCACTACTGGTGGTCTGGAGGACAGAGGACAGGATGTTAGTTCACTACTGGAGGACAGATGACAGGAGGTTAGTTCACTACTGGTGGTCTGGAGGACAGGGGGTTAGTTCACTACTGGAGGACAGAGGACAGGATGTTAGTTCACTACTGGAGGACAGAGGACAGGGGGTTAGTTCACTACTGGAGGACAGAGGACAGGGGGTTAGTTCACTACTGGAGGACAGAGGACAGGATGTTAGTTCACTACTGGAGGACAGAGGACAGGGGGTTAGTTCACTACTGGTGGTCTGGAGGACAGGGGGTTAGTTCACTACTGGAGGACAGAGGACAGGGGGTTAGTTCACTACTGGAGGACAGAGGACAGGGGGTTAGTTCACTACTGGAGGGCAGAGGACAGGGGGTTAGTTCACTACTGGTGGTCTGGAGGACAGAGGACAGGATGTTAGTTCACTACTGGAGGACAGATGACAGGAGGTTAGTTCACTACTGGAGGACAGAGGACAGGAGGTTAGTTCACTACTGGTGGTCTGGAGGACAGGGGGTTAGTTCACTACTGGAGGACAGAGGACAGGGGGTTAGTTCACTACTGGAGGACAGAGGACAGGAGGTTAGTTCACTACTGGAGGACAGAGGACAGGAGGTTAGTTCACTACTGGTGGTCTGGAGGACAGGATGTTAGTTCACTACTGGAGGACAGAGGACAGGAGGTTAGTTCACTACTGGAGGACAGAGGACAGAGGACAGGAGGTTAGTTCACTACTGGTGGTCTGGAGGACAGGGGGTTAGTTCACTACTGGAGGGCAGAGGACAGGGGGTTAGTTCACTACTGGTGGTCTGGAGGACAGGATGTTAGTTCACTACTGGAGGACAGAGGACAGGGGGTTAGTTCACTACTGGTGGTCTGGAGGACAGGAGGTTAGTTCACTACTGGAGGACAGAGGACAGGAGGTTAGTTCACTACTGGAGGACAGAGGACAGGAGGTTAGTTCACTACTGGAGGACAGAGGACAGGAGGTTAGTTCACTACTGGTGGTCTGGAGGACAGGATGTTAGTTCACTACTGGAGGACAGAGGACAGGAGGTTAGTTCACTACTATGTAAATGGATCTATGAGCACCAACATGTAAATGGATCCATGAGCACCAACATGTAAATGGATCTATGAGCACCAACATGTAAATGGATCTATGAGCACCAACATGTAAATGGATCTATGAGCACCAACATGTAAATGGATCTATGAGCACCAACATCTAAATGGCTCCATGAGCACCAACATGTAAACGGATCTATGAGGTCCTATAGTAGGTAGTAGTCCTATAGTAGTCCTATAGTAGGTAGTAGTACTATAGTAGGTAGTAGTCATATAGTAGGTAGTAGTCCTATAGTAGGTAGTAGTCCTATAGTAGTCCTATAGTAGGTAGTAGTACTATAGTAGTCCTATAGTAGGTAGTAATCCTATAGTAGGTAATAGTCATATAGTAGGTAGTAGACCTATAGTAGGTAGTAATCCTATAGTAGGTAGTAGTCCTATAGTAGGTAGTAATCGTATAGTAGGTAGTAGTCCTATAGTAGGTAGTAATCGTATAGTAGGTAATAGTCCTATAGTAGGTAGTAGTCCTATAGTAGTCCTATAGTAGGTAGTAGTACTATAGTAGTCCTATAGTAGGTAGTAATCCTATAGTAGGTAGTAGTCCTATAGTAGGTAGTAGTCCTATAGTAGGTAGTAATCCTATAGTAGGTAGTAGTCCTATAGTAGTCCTATAGTAGGTAGTAATCCTATAGTAGGTAGTAGTCCTATAGTAGTCCTATAGTAGGTAGTAGTCCTATAGTAGTCCTATAGTAGGTAGTAGTCCTATAGTAGTCCTATAGTAGGTAGTAGTCCTATAGTAGGTATTAGTCATATAGTAGGTAGTAGTCCTATAGTAGGTCGTAGTCCTATAGTAGGTAGTAGTCCTACAGTAGTCCTATAGTAGGTAGTAGTCCTATAGTAGGTAGTAGTCCTATAGTAGGTAGTAGTCATATAGTAGGTAGTAGTCCTATAGTACGTAGTAGTACTATAGTAGTCCTATAGTAGGTAGTAGTCATATAGTAGGTAGTAGTCCTATAGTAGGTAGTAGTCCTATAGTAGTCCTATAGTAGGTAGTAGTCCTATAGTAGGTAGTAGTCATATAGTAGGTAGTAGTCCTATAATAGGTAGTAGTCCTATAGTAGTCCTATAGTAGTCATATAGTAGGTAGTAGTCCTATAGTAGGTAGTAGTCATATAGTAGGTAGTAGTCCTATAATAGGTAGTAGTCCTATAGTAGGTAGTAGTCCTATAGTAGTCCTATAGTAGTCCTATAGTAGGTCGTAGTCCTATACTAGGTAGTAGTCCTACAGTAGTCCTATAGTAGGTAGTAGTCCTATAGTAGGTAGTAGTCATATAGTAGGTAGTAGTCCTATAGTACGTAGTAGTACTATAGTAGTCCTATAGTAGGTAGTAGTCATATAGTAGGTAGTAGTCCTATAGTAGGTAGTAGTCCTATAGTAGTCATATAGTAGTCCTATAGTAGGTAGTAGTCATATAGTAGGTAGTAGTCCTATAGTAGGTAGTAGTCCTATAGTAGTCCTATAGTAGGTAGTAGTCCTATAGTAGGTAGTAATCCTATACTAGGTAGTAGTCCTATAATAGGTATTAGTCCTATAGTAGGTAGTACTCCTATAGTAGGTAGTAGTCCTATAGTAGTCCTATAGTAGGTAGTAGTCCTATAGTAGGTAGTAATCCTATACTAGGTAGTAGTCCTATAATAGGTATTAGTCCTATAGTAGGTAGTAGTCCTATAGTAGGTAGTAGTCCTATAGTAGGTAGTAATCCTATAGTAGGTAGTAGTCCTATAATAGGTAGTAATCCTATAGTAGGTAGTAGTCCTATAATAGGTAGTAGTCCTATAGTAGGTAGTAGTCCTATAGTAGGTAGTAGTCCTATAGTAGGTAGTAATCCTATAGTAGGTAGTAGTCCTATATTAGTCCTATAGTAGGTAGTAGTCCTATATTAGTCCTATAATAGGTAGTAATCCTATAGTAGGTAGTAGTCCTATAATAGGTAGTAGTCCTATAGTAGGTAGTAGTCCTATAGTAGGTAGTAGTCCTATAGTAGGTAGTAGCCCTATAGTAGTCCTATAGTAGGTAGTAGTCCTATAGTAGGTAGTAGTCATATAGTAGGTAGTAGTCCTATAGTAGGTAGTAGTCCTATAGTAGGTAGTAGTCCTATAGTAGGTAGTAGTCCTATAGTAGCCCTATAGTAGGTAGTAGTCATATAGTAGGTAGTAGTCATATAGTAGGTAGTAGTCATATAGTAGGTAGTAGTCATATAGTAGGTAGTAGTCCTATAGTAGTCCTATAGTAGGTAGTAGTCATATAGTAGGTAGTAGTCATATAGTAGGTAGTAGTCCTATAGTAGGTAGTAGTCCTATAGTAGGTAGTAGTCCTACAGTAGGTAGTAGTCCTATAGTAGGTAGTAGTCCTATAGTAGGTAGTAGTCATATAGTAGGTAGTAGTCATATAGTAGGTAGTAGTCCTATAATAGGTAGTAGTCCTATAGTAGTCCTATAGTAGGTAGTAGTCCTATAGTAGTCCTATAGTAGGTAGTAGTCCTATTATAGGTAGTAGTCCTATAATAGGTAGTAGTCCTATAATAGGTAGTAGTCCTATAGTAGTCCTATAGTAGGTAGTAGTCATATAGTAGGTAGTAGTCATATAGTAGGTAGTAGTCATATAGTAGGTAGTAGTCATATAGTAGGTAGTAGTCCTATAGTAGTCCTATAGTAGGTAGTAGTCATATAGTAGGTAGTAGTCATATAGTAGGTAGTAGTCCTATAGTAGGTAGTAGTCCTACAGTAGTTAGTAGTCCTATAGTAGTCCTATAGTAGATAGTAGTCCTATAGTAGGTAGTAGTCCTATATTAGTCCTATAGTAGGTAGTAGTCCTATAGTAGTCCTATAATAGGTAGTAGTCCTATAGTAGGTAGTAGTCCTGTAATAGGTAGTAGTCCTATAGTAGTCCTACAGTAGGTAGTAGTCCTATAGTAGTCCTATAGTAGTCCTATAGTAGGTAGTAGTCCTATATTAGGTAGTAGTCCTATATTAGTCCTATAGTAGGTAGTAGTCCTATAGTAGTCCTATATTAGGTAGTAGTCCTATAGTAGGTAGTAGTCCTATAGTAGGTAGTAGTCCTATAGTAGTCCTATAGTAGGTAGTAGTCCTATAGTAGTCCTATAATAGGTAGTAGTCCTATAGTAGTCCTATAATAGGTAGTAGTCCTATAGTAGGTAGTAGTCCTATAGTAGGTAGTAGTCCTACAGTAGGTAGTAGTCCTATAGTAGTCCTATAGTAGGTAGTAGTCCTATAGTAGTCCTATAGTAGGTAGTAGTCCTATAGTAGTCCTATAGTAGGTAGTAGTCCTATAGTAGGTAGTAGTCCTATATTAGTCCTATAGTAGGTAGTAGTCCTATATTAGTCCTATAATAGGTAGTAGTCCTATAGTAGGTAGTAGTCCTATAGTAGGTAGTAGTCCTATAGTAGTCCTATAATAGGTAGTAGTCCTATAGTAGGTAGTAGTCCTACAGTAGGTAGTAGTCCTATAGTAGGTAGTAGTCCTACAGTAGGTAGTAGTCCTATAGTAGTCCTATAGTAGGTAGTAGTCCTATAGTAGTCCTATAATAGGTAGTAGTCCTATAGTAGGTAGTAGTCCTACAGTAGGTAGTAGTCCTATAGTAGTCCTATAGTAGGTAGTAGTCCTATAGTAGTCCTATAATAGGTAGTAGTCCTATAGTAGGTAGTAGTCCTATAGTAGGTAGTAGTCCTATAGTAGGTAGTAGTCCTATAGTAGGTAGTAGTCCTATAGTAGTCCTATAATAGGTAGTAGTCCTATAGTAGGTAGTAGTCCTATAGTAGGTAGTAATCCTATAGTAGGTAGTAGTCCTATAACAGGTAGTAGTCCTATAGTAGGTAGTAGTCCTATAGTAGGTAGTAGTCCTATAGTAGGTAGTAGTCCTATAGTAGGTAGTAGTCCTATAGTAGGTAGTAGTCCTATATTAGTCCTATAGTAGGTAGTAGTCCTATATTAGTCCTATAGTAGGTAGTAGTCCTATAGTAGGTAGTAGTCCTATAGTAGTCCTATAGTAGGTAGTAGTCCTATAGTAGTCCTATAGTAGGTAGTAGTCCTATAGTAGGTAGTAATCCTATAGTAGGTAGTAGTCCTATAATAGGTAGTAGTCCTATAGTAGGTAGTAGTCCTATAGTAGGTAGTAGTCCTATAGTAGGTAGTAGTCCTATAGTAGGTAGTAGTCCTATAGTAGGTAGTAGTCCTATATTAGTCCTATAGTAGGTAGTAGTCCTATATTAGTCCTATAGTAGGTAGTAATCCTATAGTAGGTAGTAGTCATATAGTAGGTAGTAGTCCTATAGTAGGTAGTAGTCCTACAGTAGTTAGTAGTCCTATAGTAGTCCTATAGTAGATAGTAGTCCTATAGTAGGTAGTAGTCCTATATTAGTCCTATAGTAGGTAGTAGTCCTATAGTAGTCCTATAATAGGTAGTAGTCCTATAGTAGGTAGTAGTCCTGTAATAGGTAGTAGTCCTATAGTAGTCCTACAGTAGGTAGTAGTCCTATAGTAGTCCTATAGTAGTCCTATAGTAGGTAGTAGTCCTATATTAGGTAGTAGTCCTATATTAGTCCTATAGTAGGTAGTAGTCCTATAGTAGTCCTATATTAGGTAGTAGTCCTATAGTAGGTAGTAGTCCTATAGTAGGTAGTAGTCCTATAATAGTCCTATAGTAGGTAGTAGTCCTATAGTAGTCCTATAATAGGTAGTAGTCCTATAGTAGTCCTATAATAGGTAGTAGTCCTATAGTAGGTAGTAGTCCTATAGTAGGTAGTAGTCCTACAGTAGGTAGTAGTCCTATAGTAGTCCTATAGTAGGTAGTAGTCCTATAGTAGTCCTATAGTAGGTAGTAGTCCTATAGTAGTCCTATAGTAGGTAGTAGTCCTATAGTAGGTAGTAGTCCTATATTAGTCCTATAGTAGGTAGTAGTCCTATATTAGTCCTATAATAGGTAGTAGTCCTATAGTAGGTAGTAGTCCTATAGTAGGTAGTAGTCCTATAGTAGTCCTATAATAGGTAGTAGTCCTATAGTAGGTAGTAGTCCTACAGTAGGTAGTAGTCCTATAGTAGGTAGTAGTCCTACAGTAGGTAGTAGTCCTATAGTAGTCCTATAGTAGGTAGTAGTCCTATAGTAGTCCTATAATAGGTAGTAGTCCTATAGTAGGTAGTAGTCCTACAGTAGGTAGTAGTCCTATAGTAGTCCTATAGTAGGTAGTAGTCCTATAGTAGTCCTATAATAGGTAGTAGTCCTATAGTAGGTAGTAGTCCTATAGTAGGTAGTAGTCCTATAGTAGGTAGTAGTCCTATAGTAGGTAGTAGTCCTATAGTAGTCCTATAATAGGTAGTAGTCCTATAGTAGGTAGTAGTCCTATAGTAGGTAGTAATCCTATAGTAGGTAGTAGTCCTATAACAGGTAGTAGTCCTATAGTAGGTAGTAGTCCTATAGTAGGTAGTAGTCCTATAGTAGGTAGTAGTCCTATAGTAGGTAGTAGTCCTATAGTAGGTAGTAGTCCTATATTAGTCCTATAGTAGGTAGTAGTCCTATATTAGTCCTATAGTAGGTAGTAGTCCTATAGTAGGTAGTAGTCCTATAGTAGTCCTATAGTAGGTAGTAGTCCTATAGTAGTCCTATAGTAGGTAGTAGTCCTATAGTAGGTAGTAATCCTATAGTAGGTAGTAGTCCTATAATAGGTAGTAGTCCTATAGTAGGTAGTAGTCCTATAGTAGGTAGTAGTCCTATAGTAGGTAGTAGTCCTATAGTAGGTAGTAGTCCTATAGTAGGTAGTAGTCCTATATTAGTCCTATAGTAGGTAGTAGTCCTATATTAGTCCTATAGTAGGTAGTAATCCTATAGTAGGTAGTAGTCCTATATTAGGTAGTAGTCCTATAGTAGGTAGTAGTCCTATAGTAGGTAGTAGTCCTATAGTAGGTAGTAGTCCTATATTAGGTAGTAGTCCTATAGTAGGTAGTAGTCCTATAGTAGGTAGTAGTCCTATAGTAGGTAGTAGTCCTATAGTAGGTAGTAGTCCTATAGTAGGTAGTAGTCCTATATTAGGTAGTAGTCCTATAGTAGGTAGTAGTCCTATAGTAGGTAGTAGTCCTATAGTAGGTAGTAGTCCTATAGTAGGTAGTAGTCCTATAGTAGGTAGTAGTCCTATAGTAGTCCTATAATAGGTAGTAGTCCTATAGTAGGTAGTAGTCCTATAGTAGGTAGTAATCGTATAGTAGGTAGTAGTCCTATAGTAGGTAGTAATCGTATAGTAGGTAATAGTCCTATAGTAGGTAGTAGTCCTATAGTAGTCCTATAGTAGGTAGTAGTACTATAGTAGTCCTATAGTAGGTAGTAATCCTATAGTAGGTAGTAGTCCTATAGTAGGTAGTAGTCCTATAGTAGGTAGTAATCCTATAGTAGGTAGTAGTCCTATAGTAGTCCTATAGTAGGTAGTAATCCTATAGTAGGTAGTAGTCCTATAGTAGTCCTATAGTAGGTAGTAGTCCTATAGTAGTCCTATAGTAGGTAGTAGTCCTATAGTAGTCCTATAGTAGGTAGTAGTCCTATAGTAGGTATTAGTCATATAGTAGGTAGTAGTCCTATAGTAGGTCGTAGTCCTATAGTAGGTAGTAGTCCTACAGTAGTCCTATAGTAGGTAGTAGTCCTATAGTAGGTAGTAGTCCTATAGTAGGTAGTAGTCATATAGTAGGTAGTAGTCCTATAGTACGTAGTAGTACTATAGTAGTCCTATAGTAGGTAGTAGTCATATAGTAGGTAGTAGTCCTATAGTAGGTAGTAGTCCTATAGTAGTCCTATAGTAGGTAGTAGTCCTATAGTAGGTAGTAGTCATATAGTAGGTAGTAGTCCTATAATAGGTAGTAGTCCTATAGTAGTCCTATAGTAGTCATATAGTAGGTAGTAGTCCTATAGTAGGTAGTAGTCATATAGTAGGTAGTAGTCCTATAATAGGTAGTAGTCCTATAGTAGGTAGTAGTCCTATAGTAGTCCTATAGTAGTCCTATAGTAGGTCGTAGTCCTATACTAGGTAGTAGTCCTACAGTAGTCCTATAGTAGGTAGTAGTCCTATAGTAGGTAGTAGTCATATAGTAGGTAGTAGTCCTATAGTACGGTAGTAGTACCTATAGTAGTCCTATAGTAGGTAGTAGTCCTATAGTAGTCCTATAGTAGGTAGTAGTCCTATAGTAGGTAGTAGTCCTATAGTAGTCATAGTAGTAGTCCTATAGTAGGTAGTAGTCCTATAGTAGGTAGTAGTCCTATAGTAGGTAGTAGTCCTATAGTAGTCCTATAGTAGGTAGTAGTCCTATAGTAGGTAGTAATCCTATACTAGGTAGTAGTCCTATAATAGGTATTAGTCCTATAGTAGGTAGTACTCCTATAGTAGGTAGTAGTCCTATAGTAGTCCTATAGTAGGTAGTAGTCCTATAGTAGGTAGTAATCCTATACTAGGTAGTAGTCCTATAATAGGTATTAGTCCTATAGTAGGTAGTAGTCCTATAGTAGGTAGTAGTCCTATAGTAGGTAGTAATCCTATAGTAGGTAGTAGTCCTATATTAGTCCTATAGTAGTAGTAGTCCTATATTAGTCCTATAATAGGTAGTAGTCCTATAGTAGGTAGTAGTCCTATAATAGGTAGTAGTCCTATAGTAGGTAGTAGTCCTATAGTAGGTAGTAGTCCTATAGTAGGTAGTAGTCCTATAGTTGTCCTATAGTAGGTAGTAGTCCTATAGTAGGTAGTAGTCCTATAGTTAGTCCTATAGTAGGTAGTAGTCCTATAGTAGGTAGTAGTCCTATAGTAGTCCTATAGTAGTCCTATAGTAGGTAGTAGCCTATAGTAGTCCTAAGTAGGTAGTAGCCTATAGTAGTCCTATAGTAGTAGTAGTCCTATAGTAGGTAGTAGTCCTATAGTAGCCTATAGTAGGAGTAGTCCTATAGTAGGTAGTAGTCCTATAGTTGTCCTATAGTAGGTAGTAGTCCTATAGTAGGTAGTAATCCTATAGTAGGTAGTAGTCCTATAGTAGTCCTATAGTAGTCCTATAGTAGGTAGTAGTCCTATAGTAGGTAGTAGTCCTATAGTTGTCCTATAGTAGTCCTATAGTAGGTAGTAGTCCTATAGTAGGTAGTAGTCCTATAGTAGTCCTATAGTAGTCCTATAGTAAGTAGTAGTCCTATAGTAGGTAGTAGTCCTATAGTAGTACTATAGTAGTCCTATAGTAGGTAGTAGTCCTATATTAGGTAGTAGTCCTATAGTAGTCCTATAGTAGTCCTATAGTAGGTAGTAGTCCTATAGTAGGTAGTAGTCCTATAGTAGGTAGTAATCCTATAGTAGGTAGTAGTCCTATAATAGGTAGTAGTCCTATAGTAGGTAGTAGTCCTATAGTAGGTAGTAGTCCTATAGTAGGTAGTAGTCCTATAGTAGGTAGTAGTCCTATAGTAGTCCTATAGTAGGTAGTAGTCCTATAGTAGGTAGTAGCCCTATAGTAGGTAGTAGTCCTATAGTAGGTAGTAGTCCTATAGTAGGTAGTAGTCCTATAGTAGGTAGTAGTCCTATAGTAGGTAGTAGCCCTATAGTAGGTAGTAGTCCTATAGTAGGTAGTAGTCCTATAGTAGGTAGTAGTCCTATAATAGGTAGTAGTCCTATAGTAGGTAGTAGCCCTATAGTAGTCCTATAGTAGGTAGTAGTCCTATAGTAGTCCTATAGTAGGTAGTAGTCCTACAGTAGTCCTATAGTAGGTAGTAGTCCTATAGTAGGTAGTAGTCCTATAGTAGGTAGTAGTCCTATAGTAGGTAGTAGTCCTATAGTAGGTAGTAGTCCCTATATGTAGTCCTATAGTAGGTAGTAGTCCTATAGTAGTCCTATAGTAGGTAGTAGTCCTATAGTAGGTAGTAGTCCTATAGTAGGTAGTAGTCCTATAGTAGGTAGTAGCCCTATAGTAGGTAGTAGTCCTATAGTAGGTAGTAGTCCTATAGTAGGTAGTAGTCCTATAGTAGGTAGTAGTCCTATAGTAGGTAGTAGCCCTATAGTAGGTAATAGCCCTATAGTAGGTAGTAGTCCTATAGTAGGTAGTAGTCCTATAGTAGGTAGTAGTCCTATAATAGGTAGTAGTCCTATAGTAGGTAGTAGCCCTATAGTAGTCCTATAGTAGGTAGTAGTCCTTTAGTAGTCCTATAGTAGGTAGTAGTCCTACAGTAGTCCTATAGTAGGTAGTAATCCTATAGTAGGTAGTAGTCATATAGTAGGTAGTAGTCCTATAGTAGGTAGTAGTCCTACAGTAGTTAGTAGTCCTATAGTAGTCCTATAGTAGATAGTAGTCCTATAGTAGGTAGTAGTCCTATATTAGTCCTATAGTAGGTAGTAGTCCTATAGTAGTCCTATAATAGGTAGTAGTCCTATAGTAGGTAGTAGTCCTGTAATAGGTAGTAGTCCTATAGTAGTCCTACAGTAGGTAGTAGTCCTATAGTAGTCCTATAGTAGTCCTATAGTAGGTAGTAGTCCTATATTAGGTAGTAGTCCTATATTAGTCCTATAGTAGGTAGTAGTCCTATAGTAGTCCTATATTAGGTAGTAGTCCTATAGTAGGTAGTAGTCCTATAGTAGGTAGTAGTCCTATAGTAGTCCTATAGTAGTCCTATAATAGGTAGTAGTCCTATAGTAGGTAGTAGTCCTATAGTAGGTAGTAGTCCTACAGTAGGTAGTAGTCCTATAGTAGTCCTATAGTAGGTAGTAGTCCTATAGTAGTCCTATAGTAGGTAGTAGTCCTATAGTAGTCCTATAGTAGGTAGTAGTCCTATAGTAGGTAGTAGTCCTATATTAGTCCTATAGTAGGTAGTAGTCCTATATTAGTCCTATAATAGGTAGTAGTCCTATAGTAGGTAGTAGTCCTATAGTAGGTAGTAGTCCTATAGTAGTCCTATAATAGGTAGTAGTCCTATAGTAGGTAGTAGTCCTACAGTAGGTAGTAGTCCTATAGTAGGTAGTAGTCCTACAGTAGGTAGTAGTCCTATAGTAGTCCTATAGTAGGTAGTAGTCCTATAGTAGTCCTATAATAGGTAGTAGTCCTATAGTAGGTAGTAGTCCTACAGTAGGTAGTAGTCCTATAGTAGTCCTATAGTAGGTAGTAGTCCTATAGTAGTCCTATAATAGGTAGTAGTCCTATAGTAGGTAGTAGTCCTATAGTAGGTAGTAGTCCTATAGTAGGTAGTAGTCCTATAGTAGGTAGTAGTCCTATAGTAGTCCTATAATAGGTAGTAGTCCTATAGTAGGTAGTAGTCCTATAGTAGGTAGTAATCCTATAGTAGGTAGTAGTCCTATAACAGGTAGTAGTCCTATAGTAGGTAGTAGTCCTATAGTAGGTAGTAGTCCTATAGTAGGTAGTAGTCCTATAGTAGGTAGTAGTCCTATAGTAGGTAGTAGTCCTATATTAGTCCTATAGTAGGTAGTAGTCCTATATTAGTCCTATAGTAGGTAGTAGTCCTATAGTAGGTAGTAGTCCTATAGTAGTCCTATAGTAGGTAGTAGTCCTATAGTAGTCCTATAGTAGGTAGTAGTCCTATAGTAGGTAGTAATCCTATAGTAGGTAGTAGTCCTATAATAGGTAGTAGTCCTATAGTAGGTAGTAGTCCTATAGTAGGTAGTAGTCCTATAGTAGGTAGTAGTCCTATAGTAGGTAGTAGTCCTATAGTAGGTAGTAGTCCTATATTAGTCCTATAGTAGGTAGTAGTCCTATATTAGTCCTATAGTAGGTAGTAATCCTATAGTAGGTAGTAGTCCTATATTAGGTAGTAGTCCTATAGTAGGTAGTAGTCCTATAGTAGGTAGTAGTCCTATAGTAGGTAGTAGTCCTATATTAGGTAGTAGTCCTATAGTAGGTAGTAGTCCTATAGTAGGTAGTAGTCCTATAGTAGGTAGTAGTCCTATAGTAGGTAGTAGTCCTATAGTAGGTAGTAGTCCTATATTAGGTAGTAGTCCTATAGTAGGTAGTAGTCCTATAGTAGGTAGTAGTCCTATAGTAGGTAGTAGTCCTATAGTAGGTAGTAGTCCTATAGTAGGTAGTAGTCCTATAGTAGTCCTATAATAGGTAGTAGTCCTATAGTAGGTAGTAGTCCTATAGTAGGTAGTAATCCTATAGTAGGTAGTAGTCCTATAATAGGTAGTAGTCCAATAGTAGGTAGTAGTCCTATAGTAGGTAGTAGTCCTATAGTAGGTAGTAGTCCTATATTAGTCCTATAGTAGGTAGTAGTCCTATAGTAGGTAGTAGTCCTATAGTAGGTAGTAGCCCTATAGTAGTCCTATAGTAGGTAGTAGTCCTATAGTAGTCCTATAATAGGTAGTAGTCCTATAGTAGGTAGTAGTCCTATAGTAGGTAGTAATACTATAGTAGGTAGTAGTCCTATAATAGGTAGTAGTCCTATAGTAGGTAGTAGTCCTATAGTAGGTAGTAGTCCTATAGTAGGTAGTAGTCCTATAGTAGTCCTATAGTAGGTAGTAGTCCTATAGTAGGTAGTAATCCTATAGTAGGTAGTAGTCCTATAATAGGTAGTAGTCCTATAGTAGGTAGTAGTCCTATAGTAGGTAGTAGTCCTATAGTAGGTAGTAGTCCTATAGTAGGTAGTAGCCCTATAGTAGTCCTATAGTAGGTAGTAGTCCTAGAGTAGGTTGTAGTCCTATAGTAGTCCTATAGTAGGTAGTAGTCCTATAGTAGTCCTATAGTAGGTAGTAGTCCTATAATAGGTAGTAGTCCTATAGTAGTCCTATAGTAGGTAGTATTCCTACAGTAGTCATATAGTAGATAGTAGTCCTATAGTAGGTAGTAGTCCTATAGTAGGTCGTAGTCCTATAGTAGGTAGTAGTCCTATAGTAGGTAGTAGTCCTACAGTAGTCCTATAGTAGGTAGTAGTCCTATAGTAGGTAGTAGTCATATAGTAGGTAGTAGTCCTATAGTAGGTAGTAGTACTATAGTATTCCTATAGTAGGTAGTAGTCATATAGTAGGTAGTAGTCCTATAGTAGTTAGTAGTCCTATAGTAGTCCTATAGTAGTCCTATAGTAGGTAGTAGTCCTATAGTAGGTAGTAGTCCTATAGTTGTCCTATAGTAGGTAGTAGTCCTATAGTAGGTAGTAATCCTATAGTAGGTAGTAGTCCTATAATAGGTAGTAGTCCTATATTAGGTAGTAGTCCTATAGTAGGTAGTAGTCCTACAGTTGTCCTATAGTAGGTAGTAGTCCTATAGTAGGTAGTAATCCTATAGTAGGTAGTAGTCCTATAGTAGGTAGTAATCCTATAGTAGGTAGTAGTCCTATAATAGGTAGTAGTCCTATAGTAGGTAGTAATCCTATAGTAGGTAGTAGTCCTATAATAGGTAGTAGTCATATAGTAGGTAGTAGTCCTATAGTAGGTAGTAGCCCTATAGTAGTCCTATAGTAGGTAGTAGTCCTAGAGTAGTCCTATAGTAGGTAGTAGTCCTATAGTAGGTAGTAGTCATAAAGTAGGTAGTAGTCCTATAGTAGTCCTATAATAGGTAGTAGTCCTAGAGTAGTCCTATAGTAGGTAGTAGTCCTACAGTAGTCCTATAGTAGGTAGTAGTCCTACAGTAGGTAGTAGTCATATAGTAGGTAGTAGTCCTATAATAGGTAGTAGTCCTATAGTAGTCTTATAGTAGGTAGTAGTCCTATAGTAGGTAGTAGTCCTACAGTAGTCCTATAGTAGGTAGTAGTCCTATAGTAGGTAGTAGTACTATAGTAGTCCTATAGTAGGTAGTAGTCCTATAGTAGGTAGTAGTCCTATAGTAGGTAGTAAGCCTACAGTAGGTAGTAGTCCTATAGTAGTCTTATAGTAGGTAGTAGTCCTATAGTAGGTAGTAATCCTATAGTAGGTAGTAGTCCTATAGTAGGTAGTAGTCCTATAGTAGTCCTATAGTAGGTAGTAGTCCTATAGTAGGTAGTAGTCCTATAGTAGTCCTATAGTAGGTAGTAATCCTATAGTAGGTAGTAGTCCTATAATAGGTAGTAGTCCTATAGTAGTCCTATAGTAGGTAGTAGTCCTACAGTAGTCATATAGTAGATAGTAGTCCTATAGTAGGTAGTAGTCCTATAGTAGGTCGTAGTCCTATAGTAGGTAGTAGTCCTACAGTAGTCCTATAGTAGGTAGTAGTCCTATAGTAGGTAGTAGTCATATAGTAGGTAGTAGTCCTATAGTACGTATTAGTACTATAGTAGTCATATAGTAGTCCTATAGTAGGTAGTAGTCCTATAGTAGGTAGTAGTCCTATAGTAGTCCTATAGTAGGTAGTAGTCCTATAGTAGTTAGTAATCCTATAGTAGGTAGTAGTCCAATAATAGGTAGTAGTCCTATAGTAGGTAGTAGTCCTATAGTAGGTAGTAGTCCTATAGTAGGTAGTAGCCCTATAGTAGTCCTATAGTAGGTAGTAGTCCTAGAGTAGTCCTATAGTAGGTAGTAGTCCTATAGTAGTCCTATAGTAGGTAGTAGTCATATAGTAGGTAGTAGTCCTATAGTAGGTAGTAGTCCTATAGTAGTCCTATAGTAGTCCTATAGTAGGTAGTAGTCCTATAGTAGGTAGTAGTCCTATAGTAGGTAGTAGCCCTATAGTAGTTCTATAGTAGGTAGTAGTCCTAGAGTAGTCCTATAATAGGTAGTAGTCCTATAGTAGTCCTATAGTAGGTAGTAGTCCTATAGTAGTCCTATAGTAGGTAGTAGTCCTATAATAGGTAGTAGTCCTATAGTAGGTAGTAGTCCTATAGTAGGTAGTAGTCCTATAGTAGGTAGTAGTCCTATAGTAGGTAGTAGTCCTATATTAGTCCTATAGTAGGTAGTAGTCCTATAGTAGGTAGTAGTCCTATAGTTGTCCTATAGTAGGTAGTAGTCCTATAGTAGGTAGTAGTCCTATAGTTGTCCTATAGTAGGTAGTAGTCCTATAGTAGGTAGTAGTCCTATAGTAGGTAGTAGTCCTATAGTTGTCCTATAGTAGGTAGTAGTCCTATAGTAGGTAGTAATCCTATAGTAGGTAGTAGTCCTATAGTAGTCCTATAGTAGTCCTATAGTAGGTAGTAGTCCTATAGTAGGTAGTAGTCCTATAGTTGTCCTATAGTAGTCCTATAGTAGGTAGTAGTCCTATAGTAGGTAGTAGTCCTATAGTAGTCCTATAGTAGTCCTATAGTAGGTAGTAGTCCTATAGTAGGTAGTAGTCCTATAGTAGTCCTATAGTAGTCCTATAGTAGGTAGTAGTCCTATAGTAGGTAGTAGTCCTATAGTTGTCCTATAGTAGGTAGTAGTCCTATAGTAGGTAGTAATCCTATAGTAGGTAGTAGTCCTATAATAGGTAGTAGTCCTATAGTAGGTAGTAGTCCTATAGTAGGTAGTAGTCCTATAGTAGGTAGTAGTCCTATAGTAGGTAGTAGTCCTATAGTAGGTAGTAGCCCTATAGTAGGTAGTAGCCCTATAGTAGGTAGTAGTCCTATAGTAGGTAGTAGTCCTATAGTAGGTAGTAGTCCTATAGTAGGTAGTAGCCCTATAGTAGGTAATAGCCCTATAGTAGGTAGTAGTCCTATAGTAGGTAGTAGTCCTATAGTAGGTAGTAGTCCTATAATAGGTAGTAGTCCTATAGTAGGTAGTAGCCCTATAGTAGTCCTATAGTAGGTAGTAGTCCTATAGTAGGTAGTAGCCCTATAGTAGTTCTATAGTAGGTAGTAGTCCTAGAGTAGTCCTATAATAGGTAGTAGTCCTATAGTAGTCCTATAGTAGGTAGTAGTCCTATAGTAGTCCTATAGTAGGTAGTAGTCCTATAATAGGTAGTAGTCCTATAGTAGGTAGTAGTCCTATAGTAGGTAGTAGTCCTATAGTAGGTAGTAGTCCTATAATAGGTAGTAGTCCTATATTAGTCCTATAGTAGGTAGTAGTCCTATAGTAGGTAGTAGTCCTATAGTTGTCCTATAGTAGGTAGTAGTCCTATAGTAGGTAGTAGTCCTATAGTTGTCCTATAGTAGGTAGTAGTCCTATAGTAGGTAGTAGTCCTATAGTAGGTAGTAGTCCTATAGTTGTCCTATAGTAGGTAGTAGTCCTATAGTAGGTAGTAATCCTATAGTAGGTAGTAGTCCTATAGTAGTCCTATAGTAGTCCTATAGTAGGTAGTAGTCCTATAGTAGGTAGTAGTCCTATAGTTGTCCTATAGTAGTCCTATAGTAGGTAGTAGTCCTATAGTAGGTAGTAGTCCTATAGTAGTCCTATAGTAGTCCTATAGTAGGTAGTAGTCCTATAGTAGGTAGTAGTCCTATAGTAGTCCTATAGTAGTCCTATAGTAGGTAGTAGTCCTATAGTAGGTAGTAGTCCTATAGTTGTCCTATAGTAGGTAGTAGTCCTATAGTAGGTAGTAATCCTATAGTAGGTAGTAGTCCTATAATAGGTAGTAGTCCTATAGTAGGTAGTAGTCCTATAGTAGGTAGTAGTCCTATAGTAGGTAGTAGTCCTATAGTAGGTAGTAGTCCTATAGTAGGTAGTAGCCCTATAGTAGGTAGTAGCCCTATAGTAGGTAGTAGTCCTATAGTAGGTAGTAGTCCTATAGTAGGTAGTAGTCCTATAGTAGGTAGTAGCCCTATAGTAGGTAATAGCCCTATAGTAGGTAGTAGTCCTATAGTAGGTAGTAGTCCTATAGTAGGTAGTAGTCCTATAATAGGTAGTAGTCCTATAGTAGGTAGTAGCCCTATAGTAGTCCTATAGTAGGTAGTAGTCCTATAGTAGTCCTATAGTAGGTAGTAGTCCTACAGTAGTCCTATAGTAGGTAGTAGTCCTATAGTAGGTAGTAGTCCTATAGTAGGTAGTAGTCCTATAATAGGTAGTAGTCCTATAGTAGGTAGTAGCCCTATAGTAGTCCTATAGTAGGTAGTAGTCCTATAGTAGTCCTATAGTAGGTAGTAGTCCTATAGTAGTCCTATAGTAGGTAGTAGTCCTATAGTAGGTAGTAGTCCTATAGTAGTCCTATAGTAGGTAGTAGTCCTATAGTAGTCCTATAGTAGGTAGTAGTCCTATAGTAGTCCTATAGTAGGTAGTAGTCCTATATTAGTCCTATAGTAGGTAGTAGTCCTATAGTAGGTAGTAGTCCTATAGTAGTCCTATAGTAGGTAGTAGTCCTATAGTAGTCCTATAGTAGGTAGTAGTCCTATAGTAGTCCTATAGTAGGTAGTAGTCCTATAGTAGTCCTATAGTAGGTAGTAGTCCTATAATAGGTAGTAGTCCTATAGTAGTCCTACAGTAGGTAGTAGTCCTATAGTAGTCCTATAGTAGGTAGTAGTCCTATAGTAGTCCTATAGTAGGTAGTAGTCCTATAGTAGGTAGTAGTCCTATAGTAGGTAGTAGTCCTATAATAGGTAGTAGTCCTATAGTAGTCCTATAGTAGGTAGTAGTCCTATAGTAGGTAGTAGTCCTATAGTAGGTAGTAGTCCTATAGTAGTCCTATAGTAGATAGTAGTCCTATAGTAGGTAGTAGTCCTATAGTAGGTAGTAGTCCTATAGTAGGTAGTAGTCCTATAGTAGGTAGTAGTCCTATAGTAGGTAGTAGTCCTATAGTAGTCCTATAGTAGGTAGTAGTCCTATAATAGGTAGTAGTCCTATATTAGTCCTATAGTAGGTAGTAGTCCTATAGTAGTCCTATAGTAGGTAGTAGTCCTATAATAGGTAGTAGTCCTATAGTAGGTAGTAGTCCTATAGTAGGTAGTAGTCCTATAGTAGGTAGTAGTCCTATAGTAGGTAGTAGCCCTATAGTAGGTAGTAGTCCTATAGTAGGTAGTAGTCCTATAGTAGGTAGTAGTCCTATAGTAGTCCTATAGTAGGTAGTAGTCCTATAATAGGTAGTAGTCCTATATTAGTCCTATAGTAGGTAGTAGTCCTATAGTAGTCCTATAGTAGGTAGTAGTCCTATAATAGGTAGTAGTCCTATAGTAGGTAGTAGTCCTATAGTAGGTAGTAGTCCTATAGTAGGTAGTAGTCCTATAGTAGGTAGTAGCCCTATAGTAGTCCTATAGTAGGTAGTAGTCCTAGAGTAGGTTGTAGTCCTATAGTAGTCCTATAGTAGGTAGTAGTCCTATAGTAGTCCTATAGTAGTCCTATAGTAGGTAGTAGTCCTATAATAGGTAGTAGTCCTATAGTAGTCCTATAGTAGGTAGTAGTCCTATAGTAGTCCTATAGTAGGTAGTAGTCCTATAATAGGTAGTAGTCCTATATTAGTCCTATAGTAGGTAGTAGTCCTATAGTAGTCCTATAGTAGGTAGTAGTCCTATAATAGGTAGTAGTCCTATAGTAGGTAGTAGTCCTATAGTAGGTAGTAGTCCTATAGTAGGTAGTAGTCCTATAGTAGGTAGTAGTCCTATAGTAGGTAGTAGCCCTATAGTAGTCCTATAGTAGGTAGTAGTCCTAGAGTAGGTTGTAGTCCTATAGTAGTCCTATAGTAGGTAGTAGTCCTATAGTAGTCCTATAGTAGGTAGTAGTCCTATAGTAGTCCTATAGTAGGTAGTAGTCCTATATTAGTCCTATAGTAGGTAGTAGTCCTATAGTAGGTAGTAGTCCTATAGTAGTCCTATAGTAGGTAGTAGTCCTATAGTAGTCCTATAGTAGGTAGTAGTCCTATAGTAGTCCTATAGTAGGTAGTAGTCCTATAGTAGTCCTATAGTAGGTAGTAGTCCTATAATAGGTAGTAGTCCTATATTAGTCCTATAGTAGGTAGTAGTCCTATAGTAGGTAGTAGTCCTATAGTTGTCCTATAGTAGGTAGTAGTCCTATAGTAGGTAGTAGTCCTATAGTTGTCCTATAGTAGGTAGTAGTCCTATAGTAGGTAGTAGTCCTATAGTAGTCCTATAGTAGTCCTATAGTAGGTAGTAGTCCTATAGTAGGTAGTAGTCCTATAGTTGTCCTATAGTAGGTAGTAGTCCTATAGTAGGTAGTAGTCCTATAGTAGGTAGTAGTCCTATAGTTGTCCTATAGTAGGTAGTAGTCCTATAGTAGGTAGTAATCCTATAGTAGGTAGTAGTCCTATAGTAGTCCTATAGTAGTCCTATAGTAGGTAGTAGTCCTATAGTAGGTAGTAGTCCTATAGTTGTCCTATAGTAGTCCTATAGTAGGTAGTAGTCCTATAGTAGGTAGTAGTCCTATAGTAGTCCTATAGTAGTCCTATAGTAAGTAGTAGTCCTATAGTAGGTAGTAGTCCTATAGTAGTACTATAGTAGTCCTATAGTAGGTAGTAGTCCTATATTAGGTAGTAGTCCTATAGTAGTCCTATAGTAGTCCTATAGTAGGTAGTAGTCCTATAGTAGGTAGTAGTCCTATAGTAGGTAGTAATCCTATAGTAGGTAGTAGTCCTATAATAGGTAGTAGTCCTATAGTAGGTAGTAGTCCTATAGTAGGTAGTAGTCCTATAGTAGGTAGTAGTCCTATAGTAGGTAGTAGTCCTATAGTAGGTAGTAGCCCTATAGTAGGTAGTAGCCCTATAGTAGGTAGTAGTCCTATAGTAGGTAGTAGTCCTATAGTAGGTAGTAGTCCTATAGTAGGTAGTAGCCCTATAGTAGGTAATAGCCCTATAGTAGGTAGTAGTCCTATAGTAGGTAGTAGTCCTATAGTAGGTAGTAGTCCTATAATAGGTAGTAGTCCTATAGTAGGTAGTAGCCCTATAGTAGTCCTATAGTAGGTAGTAGTCCTATAGTAGTCCTATAGTAGGTAGTAGTCCTACAGTAGTCCTATAGTAGGTAGTAGTCCTATAGTAGGTAGTAGTCCTATAGTAGGTAGTAGTCCTATAATAGGTAGTAGTCCTATAGTAGGTAGTAGCCCTATAGTAGTCCTATAGTAGGTAGTAGTCCTATAGTAGTCCTATAGTAGGTAGTAGTCCTATAGTAGTCCTATAGTAGGTAGTAGTCCTATAGTAGGTAGTAGCCCTATAGTAGGTAGTAGTCCTATAGTAGGTAGTAGTCCTATAGTAGGTAGTAGTCCTATAGTAGGTAGTAGTCCTATAGTAGGTAGTAGCCCTATAGTAGGTAATAGCCCTATAGTAGGTAGTAGTCCTATAGTAGGTAGTAGTCCTATAGTAGGTAGTAGTCCTATAATAGGTAGTAGTCCTATAGTAGGTAGTAGCCCTATAGTAGTCCTATAGTAGGTAGTAGTCCTTTAGTAGTCCTATAGTAGGTAGTAGTCCTACAGTAGTCCTATAGTAGGTAGTAGTCCTATAGTAGGTAGTAGTCCTATAGTAGGTAGTAGTCCTATAATAGGTAGTAGTCCTATAGTAGGTAGTAGCCCTATAGTAGTCCTATAGTAGGTAGTAGTCCTATAGTAGTCCTATAGTAGGTAGTAGTCCTATAGTAGTCCTATAGTAGGTAGTAGTCCTATAGTAGGTAGTAGTCCTATAGTAGTCCTATAGTAGGTAGTAGTCCTATAGTAGTCCTATAGTAGGTAGTAGTCCTATAGTAGTCCTATAGTAGGTAGTAGTCCTATATTAGTCCTATAGTAGGTAGTAGTCCTATAGTAGGTAGTAGTCCTATAGTAGTCCTATAGTAGGTAGTAGTCCTATAGTAGTCCTATAGTAGGTAGTAGTCCTATAGTAGTCCTATAGTAGGTAGTAGTCCTATAGTAGTCCTATAGTAGGTAGTAGTCCTATAGTAGTCCTATAGTAGGTAGTAGTCCTATAATAGGTAGTAGTCCTATAGTAGTCCTACAGTAGGTAGTAGTCCTATAGTAGTCCTATAGTAGGTAGTAGTCCTATAGTAGTCCTATAGTAGGTAGTAGTCCTATAGTAGGTAGTAGTCCTATAGTAGGTAGTAGTCCTATAATAGGCAGTAGTCCTATAGTAGTCCTATAGTAGGTAGTAGTCCTATAGTAGGTAGTAGTCCTATAGTAGGTAGTAATCCTATAGTAGGTAGTAGTCCTATAATAGGTAGTAGTCCTATAGTAGGTAGTAGTCCTATAGTAGGTAGTAGTCCTATAGTAGGTAGTAGTCCTATAGTAGGTAGTAGCCCTATAGTAGGTAGTAGCCCTATAGTAGGTAGTAGTCCTATAGTAGGTAGTAGTCCTATAGTAGGTAGTAGTCCTATAGTAGGTAGTAGCCCTATAGTAGGTAATAGCCCTATAGTAGGTAGTAGTCCTATAGTAGGTAGTAGTCCTATAGTAGGTAGTAGTCCTATAATAGGTAGTAGTCCTATAGTAGGTAGTAGCCCTATAGTAGTCCTATAGTAGGTAGTAGTCCTATAGTAGTCCTATAGTAGGTAGTAGTCCTACAGTAGTCCTATAGTAGGTAGTAGTCCTATAGTAGGTAGTAGTCCTATAGTAGGTAGTAGTCCTATAATAGGTAGTAGTCCTATAGTAGGTAGTAGCCCTATAGTAGTCCTATAGTAGGTAGTAGTCCTATAGTAGTCCTATAGTAGGTAGTAGTCCTATAGTAGTCCTATAGTAGGTAGTAGTCCTATAGTAGGTAGTAGTCCTATAGTAGTCCTATAGTAGGTAGTAGTCCTATAGTAGTCCTATAGTAGGTAGTAGTCCTATAGTAGTCCTATAGTAGGTAGTAGTCCTATATTAGTCCTATAGTAGGTAGTAGTCCTATAGTAGGTAGTAGTCCTATAGTAGTCCTATAGTAGGTAGTAGTCCTATAGTAGTCCTATAGTAGGTAGTAGTCCTATAGTAGTCCTATAGTAGGTAGTAGTCCTATAGTAGGTAGTAATCCTATAGTAGGTAGTAGTCCTATAGTAGTCCTATAGTAGTCCTATAGTAGGTAGTAGTCCTATAGTAGGTAGTAGTCCTATAGTTGTCCTATAGTAGTCCTATAGTAGGTAGTAGTCCTATAGTAGGTAGTAGTCCTATAGTAGTCCTATAGTAGTCCTATAGTAAGTAGTAGTCCTATAGTAGGTAGTAGTCCTATAGTAGTACTATAGTAGTCCTATAGTAGGTAGTAGTCCTATATTAGGTAGTAGTCCTATAGTAGTCCTATAGTAGTCCTATAGTAGGTAGTAGTCCTATAGTAGGTAGTAGTCCTATAGTAGGTAGTAATCCTATAGTAGGTAGTAGTCCTATAATAGGTAGTAGTCCTATAGTAGGTAGTAGTCCTATAGTAGGTAGTAGTCCTATAGTAGGTAGTAGTCCTATAGTAGGTAGTAGTCCTATAGTAGGTAGTAGCCCTATAGTAGGTAGTAGCCCTATAGTAGGTAGTAGTCCTATAGTAGGTAGTAGTCCTATAGTAGGTAGTAGCCCTATAGTAGGTAATAGCCCTATAGTAGGTAGTAGTCCTATAGTAGGTAGTAGTCCTATAGTAGGTAGTAGTCCTATAATAGGTAGTAGTCCTATAGTAGGTAGTAGCCCTATAGTAGTCCTATAGTAGGTAGTAGTCCTATAGTAGTCCTATAGTAGGTAGTAGTCCTACAGTAGTCCTATAGTAGGTAGTAGTCCTATAGTAGGTAGTAGTCCTATAGTAGGTAGTAGTCCTATAATAGGTAGTAGTCCTATAGTAGGTAGTAGCCCTATAGTAGTCCTATAGTAGGTAGTAGTCCTATAGTAGTCCTATAGTAGGTAGTAGTCCTATAGTAGTCCTATAGTAGGTAGTAGTCCTATAGTAGGTAGTAGCCCTATAGTAGGTAGTAGTCCTATAGTAGGTAGTAGTCCTATAGTAGGTAGTAGTCCTATAGTAGGTAGTAGTCCTATAGTAGGTAGTAGCCCTATAGTAGGTAATAGCCCTATAGTAGGTAGTAGTCCTATAGTAGGTAGTAGTCCTATAGTAGGTAGTAGTCCTATAATAGGTAGTAGTCCTATAGTAGGTAGTAGCCCTATAGTAGTCCTATAGTAGGTAGTAGTCCTTTAGTAGTCCTATAGTAGGTAGTAGTCCTACAGTAGTCCTATAGTAGGTAGTAGTCCTATAGTAGGTAGTAGTCCTATAGTAGGTAGTAGTCCTATAATAGGTAGTAGTCCTATAGTAGGTAGTAGCCCTATAGTAGTCCTATAGTAGGTAGTAGTCCTATAGTAGTCCTATAGTAGGTAGTAGTCCTATAGTAGTCCTATAGTAGGTAGTAGTCCTATAGTAGGTAGTAGTCCTATAGTAGTCCTATAGTAGGTAGTAGTCCTATAGTAGTCCTATAGTAGGTAGTAGTCCTATAGTAGTCCTATAGTAGGTAGTAGTCCTATAGTAGTCCTATAGTAGGTAGTAGTCCTATAGTAGGTAGTAGTCCTATAGTAGTCCTATAGTAGGTAGTAGTCCTATAGTAGTCCTATAGTAGGTAGTAGTCCTATAGTAGTCCTATAGTAGGTAGTAGTCCTATAGTAGTCCTATAGTAGGTAGTAGTCCTATAGTAGTCCTATAGTAGGTAGTAGTCCTATAATAGGTAGTAGTCCTATAGTAGTCCTACAGTAGGTAGTAGTCCTATAGTAGTCCTATAGTAGGTAGTAGTCCTATAGTAGTCCTATAGTAGGTAGTAGTCCTATAGTAGGTAGTAGTCCTATAGTAGGTAGTAGTCCTATAATAGGCAGTAGTCCTATAGTAGTCCTATAGTAGGTAGTAGTCCTATAGTAGGTAGTAGTCCTATAGTAGGTAGTAATCCTATAGTAGGTAGTAGTCCTATAATAGGTAGTAGTCCTATAGTAGGTAGTAGTCCTATAGTAGGTAGTAGTCCTATAGTAGGTAGTAGTCCTATAGTAGGTAGTAGTCCTATAGTAGGTAGTAGCCCTATAGTAGGTAGTAGCCCTATAGTAGGTAGTAGTCCTATAGTAGGTAGTAGTCCTATAGTAGGTAGTAGTCCTATAGTAGGTAGTAGCCCTATAGTAGGTAATAGCCCTATAGTAGGTAGTAGTCCTATAGTAGGTAGTAGTCCTATAGTAGGTAGTAGTCCTATAATAGGTAGTAGTCCTATAGTAGGTAGTAGCCCTATAGTAGTCCTATAGTAGGTAGTAGTCCTATAGTAGTCCTATAGTAGGTAGTAGTCCTACAGTAGTCCTATAGTAGGTAGTAGTCCTATAGTAGGTAGTAGTCCTATAGTAGGTAGTAGTCCTATAATAGGTAGTAGTCCTATAGTAGGTAGTAGCCCTATAGTAGTCCTATAGTAGGTAGTAGTCCTATAGTAGTCCTATAGTAGGTAGTAGTCCTATAGTAGTCCTATAGTAGGTAGTAGTCCTATAGTAGGTAGTAGTCCTATAGTAGTCCTATAGTAGGTAGTAGTCCTATAGTAGTCCTATAGTAGGTAGTAGTCCTATAGTAGTCCTATAGTAGGTAGTAGTCCTATATTAGTCCTATAGTAGGTAGTAGTCCTATAGTAGGTAGTAGTCCTATAGTAGGTAGTAGTCCTATAGTAGTCCTATAGTAGGTAGTAGTCCTATAGTAGTCCTATAGTAGGTAGTAGTCCTATAGTAGTCCTATAGTAGGTAGTAGTCCTATAATAGGTAGTAGTCCTATAGTAGTCCTACAGTAGGTAGTAGTCCTATAGTAGTCCTATAGTAGGTAGTAGTCCTATAGTAGTCCTATAGTAGGTAGTAGTCCTATAGTAGGTAGTAGTCCTATAGTAGGTAGTAGTCCTATAATAGGTAGTAGTCCTATAGTAGTCCTATAGTAGGTAGTAGTCCTATAGTAGGTAGTAGTCCTATAGTAGGTAGTAGTCCTATAGTAGTCCTATAGTAGATAGTAGTCCTATAGTAGGTAGTAGTCCTATAGTAGGTAGTAGTCCTATAGTAGGTAGTAGTCCTATAGTAGGTAGTAGTGCTATAGTAGGTAGTAGTCCTATAGTAGTCCTATAGTAGGTAGTAGTCCTATAATAGGTAGTAGTCCTATATTAGTCCTATAGTAGGTAGTAGTCCTATAGTAGTCCTATAGTAGGTAGTAGTCCTATAATAGGTAGTAGTCCTATAGTAGGTAGTAGTCCTATAGTAGGTAGTAGTCCTATAGTAGGTAGTAGTCCTATAGTAGGTAGTAGCCCTATAGTAGTCCTATAGTAGGTAGTAGTCCTAGAGTAGGTTGTAGTCCTATAGTAGTCCTATAGTAGGTAGTAGTCCTTTAGTAGTCCTATAGTAGTCCTATAGTAGGTAGTAGTCCTATAATAGGTAGTAGTCCTATAGTAGTCCTATAGTAGGTAGTATTCCTACAGTAGTCATATAGTAGATAGTAGTCCTATAGTAGGTAGTAGTCCTATAGTAGGTCGTAGTCCTATAGTAGGTAGTAGTCCTATAGTAGGTAGTAGTCCTACAGTAGTCCTATAGTAGGTAGTAGTCCTATAGTAGGTAGTAGTCATATAGTAGGTAGTAGTCCTATAGTAGGTAGTAGTACTATAGTAGTCCTATAGTAGGTAGTAGTCATATAGTAGGTAGTAGTCCTATAGTAGGTAGTAGTCCTATAGTAGTCCTATAGTAGGTAGTAGTCCTATAATAGGTAGTAGTCCTATATTAGTCCTATAGTAGGTAGTAGTCCTATAGTAGTCCTATAGTAGGTAGTAGTCCTATAATAGGTAGTAGTCCTATAGTAGGTAGTAGTCCTATAGTAGGTAGTAGTCCTATAGTAGGTAGTAGTCCTATAGTAGGTAGTAGCCCTATAGTAGTCCTATAGTAGGTAGTAGTCCTAGAGTAGGTTGTAGTCCTATAGTAGTCCTATAGTAGGTAGTAGTCCTATAGTAGTCCTATAGTAGGTAGTAGTCCTATAGTAGTCCTATAGTAGGTAGTAGTCCTATATTAGTCCTATAGTAGGTAGTAGTCCTATAGTAGGTAGTAGTCCTATAGTAGTCCTATAGTAGGTAGTAGTCCTATAGTAGTCCTATAGTAGGTAGTAGTCCTATAGTAGTCCTATAGTAGGTAGTAGTCCTATAGTAGTCCTATAGTAGGTAGTAGTCCTATAATAGGTAGTAGTCCTATATTAGTCCTATAGTAGGTAGTAGTCCTATAGTAGGTAGTAGTCCTATAGTTGTCCTATAGTAGGTAGTAGTCCTATAGTAGGTAGTAGTCCTATAGTTGTCCTATAGTAGGTAGTAGTCCTATAGTAGGTAGTAGTCCTATAGTAGTCCTATAGTAGTCCTATAGTAGGTAGTAGTCCTATAGTAGGTAGTAGTCCTATAGTTGTCCTATAGTAGGTAGTAGTCCTATAGTAGGTAGTAGTCCTATAGTAGGTAGTAGTCCTATAGTTGTCCTATAGTAGGTAGTAGTCCTATAGTAGGTAGTAATCCTATAGTAGGTAGTAGTCCTATAGTAGTCCTATAGTAGTCCTATAGTAGGTAGTAGTCCTATAGTAGGTAGTAGTCCTATAGTTGTCCTATAGTAGTCCTATAGTAGGTAGTAGTCCTATAGTAGGTAGTAGTCCTATAGTAGTCCTATAGTAGTCCTATAGTAAGTAGTAGTCCTATAGTAGGTAGTAGTCCTATAGTAGTACTATAGTAGTCCTATAGTAGGTAGTAGTCCTATATTAGGTAGTAGTCCTATAGTAGTCCTATAGTAGTCCTATAGTAGGTAGTAGTCCTATAGTAGGTAGTAGTCCTATAGTAGGTAGTAATCCTATAGTAGGTAGTAGTCCTATAATAGGTAGTAGTCCTATAGTAGGTAGTAGTCCTATAGTAGGTAGTAGTCCTATAGTAGGTAGTAGTCCTATAGTAGGTAGTAGTCCTATAGTAGGTAGTAGCCCTATAGTAGGTAGTAGCCCTATAGTAGGTAGTAGTCCTATAGTAGGTAGTAGTCCTATAGTAGGTAGTAGTCCTATAGTAGGTAGTAGCCCTATAGTAGGTAATAGCCCTATAGTAGGTAGTAGTCCTATAGTAGGTAGTAGTCCTATAGTAGGTAGTAGTCCTATAATAGGTAGTAGTCCTATAGTAGGTAGTAGCCCTATAGTAGTCCTATAGTAGGTAGTAGTCCTATAGTAGTCCTATAGTAGGTAGTAGTCCTACAGTAGTCCTATAGTAGGTAGTAGTCCTATAGTAGGTAGTAGTCCTATAGTAGGTAGTAGTCCTATAATAGGTAGTAGTCCTATAGTAGGTAGTAGCCCTATAGTAGTCCTATAGTAGGTAGTAGTCCTATAGTAGTCCTATAGTAGGTAGTAGTCCTATAGTAGTCCTATAGTAGGTAGTAGTCCTATAGTAGGTAGTAGCCCTATAGTAGGTAGTAGTCCTATAGTAGGTAGTAGTCCTATAGTAGGTAGTAGTCCTATAGTAGGTAGTAGCCCTATAGTAGGTAATAGCCCTATAGTAGGTAGTAGTCCTATAGTAGGTAGTAGTCCTATAGTAGGTAGTAGTCCTATAATAGGTAGTAGTCCTATAGTAGGTAGTAGCCCTATAGTAGTCCTATAGTAGGTAGTAGTCCTATAGTAGTCCTATAGTAGGTAGTAGTCCTATAGTAGTCCTATAGTAGGTAGTAGTCCTATAGTAGGTAGTAGTCCTATAGTAGTCCTATAGTAGGTAGTAGTCCTATAGTAGTCCTATAGTAGGTAGTAGTCCTATAGTAGTCCTATAGTAGGTAGTAGTCCTATATTAGTCCTATAGTAGGTAGTAGTCCTATAGTAGGTAGTAGTCCTATAGTAGTCCTATAGTAGGTAGTAGTCCTATAGTAGTCCTATAGTAGGTAGTAGTCCTATAGTAGTCCTATAGTAGGTAGTAGTCCTATAGTAGTCCTATAGTAGGTAGTAGTCCTATAGTAGTCCTATAGTAGGTAGTAGTCCTATAATAGGTAGTAGTCCTATAGTAGTCCTACAGTAGGTAGTAGTCCTATAGTAGTCCTATAGTAGGTAGTAGTCCTATAGTAGTCCTATAGTAGGTAGTAGTCCTATAGTAGGTAGTAGTCCTATAGTAGGTAGTAGTCCTATAATAGGCAGTAGTCCTATAGTAGTCCTATAGTAGGTAGTAGTCCTATAGTAGGTAGTAGTCCTATAGTAGGTAGTAGTCCTATAGTAGTCCTATAGTAGATAGTAGTCCTATAGTAGGTAGTAGTCCTATAGTAGGTAGTAGTCCTATAGTAGGTAGTAGTCCTATAGTAGGTAGTAGTCCTATAGTAGGTAGTAGTCCTATAGTAGTCCTATAGTAGGTAGTAGTCCTATAATAGGTAGTAGTCCTATATTAGTCCTATAGTAGGTAGTAGTCCTATAGTAGTCCTATAGTAGGTAGTAGTCCTATAATAGGTAGTAGTCCTATAGTAGGTAGTAGCCCTATAGTAGTCCTATAGTAGGTAGTAGTCCTTTAGTAGTCCTATAGTAGGTAGTAGTCCTACAGTAGTCCTATAGTAGGTAGTAGTCCTATAGTAGGTAGTAGCCCTATAGTAGGTAGTAGTCCTATAATAGGTAGTAGTCCTATAGTAGGTAGTAGCCCTATAGTAGTCCTATAGTAGGTAGTAGTCCTATAGTAGTCCTATAGTAGGTAGTAGTCCTATAGTAGTCCTATAGTAGGTAGTAGTCCTATAGTAGGTAGTAGTCCTATAGTAGTCCTATAGTAGGTAGTAGTCCTATAGTAGTCCTATAGTAGGTAGTAGTCCTATAGTAGTCCTATAGTAGGTAGTAGTCCTATATTAGTCCTATAGTAGGTAGTAGTCCTATAGTAGGTAGTAGTCCTATAGTAGTCCTATAGTAGGTAGTAGTCCTATAGTAGTCCTATAGTAGGTAGTAGTCCTATAGTAGTCCTATAGTAGGTAGTAGTCCTATAGTAGTCCTATAGTAGGTAGTAGTCCTATAGTAGTCCTATAGTAGGTAGTAGTCCTATAATAGGTAGTAGTCCTATAGTAGTCCTACAGTAGGTAGTAGTCCTATAGTAGTCCTATAGTAGGTAGTAGTCCTATAGTAGTCCTATAGTAGGTAGTAGTCCTATAGTAGGTAGTAGTCCTATAGTAGGTAGTAGTCCTATAATAGGCAGTAGTCCTATAGTAGTCCTATAGTAGGTAGTAGTCCTATAGTAGGTAGTAGTCCTATAGTAGGTAGTAGTCCTATAGTAGTCCTATAGTAGATAGTAGTCCTATAGTAGGTAGTAGTCCTATAGTAGGTAGTAGTCCTATAGTAGGTAGTAGTCCTATAGTAGGTAGTAGTCCTATAGTAGGTAGTAGTCCTATAGTAGTCCTATAGTAGGTAGTAGTCCTATAATAGGTAGTAGTCCTATATTAGTCCTATAGTAGGTAGTAGTCCTATAGTAGTCCTATAGTAGGTAGTAGTCCTATAATAGGTAGTAGTCCTATAGTAGGTAGCAGTCCTATAGTAGGTAGTAGTCCTATAGTAGGTAGTAGTCCTATAGTAGGTAGTAGCCCTATAGTAGTCCTATAGTAGGTAGTAGTCCTAGAGTAGGTTGTAGTCCTATAGTAGTCCTATAGTAGGTAGTAGTCCTATAGTAGTCCTATAGTAGGTAGTAGTCCTATAATAGGTAGTAGTCCTATAGTAGTCCTATAGTAGGTAGTATTCCTACAGTAGTCATATAGTAGATAGTAGTCCTATAGTAGGTAGTAGTCCTATAGTAGGTCGTAGTCCTATAGTAGGTAGTAGTCCTATAGTAGGTAGTAGTCCTACAGTAGTCCTATAGTAGGTAGTAGTCCTATAGTAGGTAGTAGTCATATAGTAGGTAGTAGTCTTATAGTAGGTAGTAGTACTATAGTAGTCCTATAGTAGGTAGTAGTCATATAGTAGGTAGTAGTCCTATAGTAGGTAGTAGTCCTATAGTAGTCCTATAGTAGGTAGTAGTCCTATAATAGGTAGTAGTCCTATATTAGTCCTATAGTAGGTAGTAGTCCTATAGTAGTCCTATAGTAGGTAGTAGTCCTATAATAGGTAGTAGTCCTATAGTAGGTAGTAGTCCTATAGTAGGTAGTAGTCCTATAGTAGGTAGTAGTCCTATAGTAGGTAGTAGCCCTATAGTAGTCCTATAGTGGGTAGTAGTCCTAGAGTAGGTTGTAGTCCTATAGTAGTCCTATAGTAGGTAGTAGTCCTATAGTAGTCCTATAGTAGGTAGTAGTCCTATAGTAGTCCTGTATTAGGTAGTAGTCCTATATTAGTCCTATAGTAGGTAGTAGTCCTATAGTAGGTAGTAGTCCTATAGTAGTCCTATAGTAGGTAGTAGTCCTATAGTAGTCCTATAGTAGGTAGTAGTCCTATAGTAGTCCTATAGTAGGTAGTAGTCCTATAGTAGGTAGTAGTCCTATAATAGGTAGTAGTCCTATAGTAGTCCTACAGTAGGTAGTAGTCCTATAGTAGGTAGTAGTCCTATAGTAGTCCTATAGTAGGTAGTAGTCCTATAGTAGGTAGTAGTCCTATAGTAGGTAGTAGTCCTATAATAGGTAGTAGTCCTATAGTAGTCCTATAGTAGGTAGTAGTCCTATAGTAGGTAGTAGTCCTATAGTAGGTAGTAATCCTATAGTAGGTAGTAGTCCTATAATAGGTAGTAGTCCTATAGTAGGTAGTAGTCCTATAGTAGGTAGTAGTCCTATAGTAGGTAGTAGTCCTATAGTAGGTAGTAGTCCTATAGTAGGTAGTAGCCCTATAGTAGGTAGTAGCCCTATAGTAGGTAGTAGTCCTATAGTAGGTAGTAGTCCTATAGTAGGTAGTAGTCCTATAGTAGGTAGTAGTCCTATAGTAGGTAGTAGCCCTATAGTAGGTAATAGCCCTATAGTAGGTAGTAGTCCTATAGTAGGTAGTAGTCCTATAGTAGGTAGTAGTCCTATAATAGGTAGTAGTCCTATAGTAGGTAGTAGCCCTATAGTAGTCCTATAGTAGGTAGTAGTCCTATAGTAGTCCTATAGTAGGTAGTAGTCCTACAGTAGTCCTATAGTAGGTAGTAGTCCTATAGTAGGTAGTAGTCCTATAGTAGGTAGTAGTCCTATAATAGGTAGTAGTCCTATAGTAGGTAGTAGCCCTATAGTAGTCCTATAGTAGGTAGTAGTCCTATAGTAGTCCTATAGTAGGTAGTAGTCCTATAGTAGTCCTATAGTAGGTAGTAGTCCTATAGTAGGTAGTAGTCCTATAGTAGTCCTATAGTAGGTAGTAGTCCTATAGTAGTCCTATAGTAGGTAGTAGTCCTATAGTAGTCCTATAGTAGGTAGTAGTCCTATATTAGTCCTATAGTAGGTAGTAGTCCTATAGTAGGTAGTAGTCCTATAGTAGTCCTATAGTAGGTAGTAGTCCTATAGTAGTCCTATAGTAGGTAGTAGTCCTATAGTAGTCCTATAGTAGGTAGTAGTCCTATAGTAGTCCTATAGTAGGTAGTAGTCCTATAATAGGTAGTAGTCCTATAGTAGTCCTACAGTAGGTAGTAGTCCTATAGTAGTCCTATAGTAGGTAGTAGTCCTATAGTAGTCCTATAGTAGGTAGTAGTCCTATAGTAGGTAGTAGTCCTATAGTAGGTAGTAGTCCTATAATAGGCAGTAGTCCTATAGTAGGTAGTAGTCCTATAGTAGGTAGTAGTCCTATAGTAGGTAGTAGTCCTATAGTAGTCCTATAGTAGATAGTAGTCCTATAGTAGGTAGTAGTCCTATAGTAGGTAGTAGTCCTATAGTAGGTAGTAGTCCTATAGTAGGTAGTAGTCCTATAGTAGGTAGTAGTCCTATAGTAGTCCTATAGTAGGTAGTAGTCCTATAATAGGTAGTAGTCCTATATTAGTCCTATAGTAGGTAGTAGTCCTATAGTAGTCCTATAGTAGGTAGTAGTCCTATAATAGGTAGTAGTCCTATAGTAGGTAGTAGTCCTATAGTAGGTAGTAGTCCTATAGTAGGTAGTAGTCCTATAGTAGGTAGTAGCCCTATAGTAGTCCTATAGTAGGTAGTAGTCCTATATTAGTCCTATAGTAGGTAGTAGTCCTATAGTAGGTAGTAGTCCTATAGTAGTCCTATAGTAGGTAGTAGTCCTATAGTAGTCCTATAGTAGGTAGTAGTCCTATAGTAGTCCTATAGTAGGTAGTAGTCCTATAGTAGTCCTATAGTAGGTAGTAGTCCTATAATAGGTAGTAGTCCTATAGTAGTCCTACAGTAGGTAGTAGTCCTATAGTAGTCCTATAGTAGGTAGTAGTCCTATAGTAGTCCTATAGTAGGTAGTAGTCCTATAGTAGGTAGTAGTCCTATAGTAGGTAGTAGTCCTATAATAGGTAGTAGTCCTATAGTAGTCCTATAGTAGGTAGTATTCCTACAGTAGTCATATAGTAGATAGTAGTCCTATAGTAGGTAGTAGTCCTATAGTAGGTCGTAGTCCTATAGTAGGTAGTAGTCCTATAGTAGGTAGTAGTCCTACAGTAGTCCTATAGTAGGTAGTAGTCCTATAGTAGGTAGTAGTCATATAGTAGGTAGTAGTCTTATAGTAGGTAGTAGTACTATAGTAGTCCTATAGTAGGTAGTAGTCATATAGTAGGTAGTAGTCCTATAGTAGGTAGTAGTCCTATAGTAGGTAGTAGTCCTATAGTAGTCCTATAGTAGTCCTATAGTAGGTAGTAGTCCTATAATAGGTAGTAGTCCTATATTAGTCCTATAGTAGGTAGTAGTCCTATAGTAGTCCTATAGTAGGTAGTAGTCCTATAATAGGTAGTAGTCCTATAGTAGGTAGTAGTCCTATAGTAGGTAGTAGTCCTATAGTAGGTAGTAGTCCTATAGTAGGTAGTAGCCCTATAGTAGTCCTATAGTAGGTAGTAGTCCTAGAGTAGGTTGTAGTCCTATAGTAGTCCTATAGTAGGTAGTAGTCCTATAGTAGTCCTATAGTAGGTAGTAGTCCTATAGTAGTCCTATATTAGGTAGTAGTCCTATATTAGTCCTATAGTAGGTAGTAGTCCTATAGTAGGTAGTAGTCCTATAGTAGTCCTATAGTAGGTAGTAGTCCTATAGTAGTCCTATAGTAGGTAGTAGTCCTATAGTAGTCCTATAGTAGGTAGTAGTCCTATAGTAGTCCTATAGTAGGTAGTAGTCCTATAATAGGTAGTAGTCCTATAGTAGTCCTACAGTAGGTAGTAGTCCTATAGTAGGTAGTAGTCCTATAGTAGTCCTATAGTAGGTAGTAGTCCTATAGTAGGTAGTAGTCCTATAGTAGGTAGTAGTCCTATAATAGGTAGTAGTCCTATAGTAGTCCTATAGTAGGTAGTAGTCCTATAGTAGGTAGTAGTCCTATAGTAGGTAGTAGTCCGATAGTAGTCCTATAGTAGATAGTAGTCCTATAGTAGGTAGTAGTCCTATAGTAGGTAGTAGTCCTATAGTAGGTAGTAGTCCTATAGTAGGTAGTAGTCCTATAGTAGTCCTATAGTAGGTAGTAGTCCTATAATAGGTAGTAGTCCTATATTAGTCCTATAGTAGGTAGTAGTCCTATAGTAGTCCTATAGTAGGTAGTAGTCCTATAATAGGTAGTAGTCCTATAGTAGGTAGTAGTCCTATAGTAGGTAGTAGTCCTATAGTAGGTAGTAGTCCTATAGTAGGTAGTAGCCCTATAGTAGTCCTATAGTAGGTAGTAGTCCTAGAGTAGGTTGTAGTCCTATAGTAGTCCTATAGTAGGTAGTAGTCCTATAGTAGGTAGTAGTCCTATAATAGGTAGTAGTCCTATAGTAGTCCTATAGTAGGTAGTATTCCTACAGTAGTCATATAGTAGATAGTAGTCCTATAGTAGGTAGTAGTCCTATAGTAGGTCGTAGTCCTATAGTAGGTAGTAGTCCTATAGTAGGTAGTAGTCCTACAGTAGTCCTATAGTAGGTAGTAGTCCTATAGTAGGTAGTAGTCATATAGTAGGTAGTAGTCCTATAGTAGGTAGTAGTCCTATAGTAGTCCTATAGTAGGTAGTAGTCCTATAGTAGGTAGTAGTCCTATAGTTGTCCTATAGTAGGTAGTAGTCCTATAGTAGGTAGTAATCCTATAGTAGGTAGTAGTCCTATAATAGGTAGTAGTCCTATATTAGGTAGTAGTCCTATAGTAGGTAGTAGTCCTACAGTTGTCCTATAGTAGGTAGTAGTCCTATAGTAGGTAGTAATCCTATAGTAGGTAGTAGTTCTATAGTAGGTAGTAATCCTATAGTAGGTAGTAGTCCTATAATAGGTAGTAGTCCTATAGTAGGTAGTAATCCTATAGTAGGTAGTAGTCCTATAATAGGTAGTAGTCCTATAATAGGTAGTAGTCATATAGTAGGTAGTAGTCCTATAGTAGGTAGTAGCCCTATAGTAGTCCTATAGTAGGTAGTAGTCCTAGAGTAGTCCTATAGTAGGTAGTAGTCCTATAGTAGGTAGTAGTCATATAGTAGGTAGTAGTCCTATAGTAGTCCTATAATAGGTAGTAGTCCTAGAGTAGTCCTATAGTAGGTAGTAGTCCTACAGTAGTCCTATAGTAGGTAGTAGTCCTATAGTAGGTAGTAGTCCTATAGTAGGTAGTAGTCCTATAGTAGGTAGTAGTCCTATAGTAGGTAGTAGCCCTATAGTAGTCCTATAGTAGGTAGTAGTCCTAGAGTAGGTTGTAGTCCTATAGTAGTCCTATAGTAGGTAGTAGTCCTATAGTAGTCCTATAGTAGGTAGTAGTCCTATAATAGGTAGTAGTCCTATAGTAGTCCTATAGTAGGTAGTATTCCTACAGTAGTCATATAGTAGATAGTAGTCCTATAGTAGGTAGTAGTCCTATAGTAGGTCGTAGTCCTATAGTAGGTAGTAGTCCTATAGTAGGTAGTAGTCCTACAGTAGTCCTATAGTAGGTAGTAGTCCTATAGTAGGTAGTAGTCATATAGTAGGTAGTAGTCTTATAGTAGGTAGTAGTACTATAGTAGTCCTATAGTAGGTAGTAGTCATATAGTAGGTAGTAGTCCTATAGTAGGTAGTAGTCCTATAGTAGTCCTATAGTAGTCCTATAGTAGGTAGTAGTCCTATAGTAGGTAGTAGTCCTATAGTTGTCCTATAGTAGGTAGTAGTCCTATAGTAGGTAGTAATCCTATACTAGGTAGTAGTCCTATAATAGGTAGTAGTCCTATGTTAGGTAGTAGTCCTATAGTAGGTAGTAGTCCTACAGTTGTCCTATAGTAGGTAGTAGTCCTATAGTAGGTAGTAATCCTATAGTAGGTAGTAGTCCTATAGTAGGTAGTAATCCTATAGTAGGTAGTAGTCCTATAATAGGTAGTAGTCCTATAGTAGGTAGTAATCCTATAGTAGGTAGTAGTCCTATAATAGGTAGTAGTCATATAGTAGGTAGTAGTCCTATAGTAGGTAGTAGCCCTATAGTAGTCCTATAGTAGGTAGTAGTCCTAGAGTAGTCCTATAGTAGGTAGTAGTCCTATAGTAGGTAGTAGTCATATAGTAGGTAGTAGTCCTATAGTAGTCCTATAATAGGTAGTAGTCCTAGAGTAGACCTATAGTAGGTAGTAGTCCTACAGTAGTCCTATAGTAGGTAGTAGTCCTACAGTAGGTAGTAGTCATATAGTAGGTAGTAGTCCTATAATAGGTAGTAGTCCTATAGTAGTCTTATAGTAGGTAGTAGTCCTATAGTAGGTAGTAGTCCTACAGTAGTCCTATAGTAGGTAGTAGTCCTATAGTAGGTAGTAGTACTATAGTAGTCCTATAGTAGGTAGTAATCCTATAGTAGGTAATAGTCTTATAGTAGGTAGTTGTCCTATAGTAGGTAGTAGTCCTATAATAGGTAGTAGTCCTATAGTAGTCCTATAGTAGGTAGTATTCCTACAGTAGTCATATAGTAGATAGTAGTCCTATAGTAGGTAGTAGTCCTATAGTAGGTCGTAGTCCTATAGTAGGTAGTAGTCCTATAGTAGGTAGTAGTCCTACAGTAGTCCTATAGTAGGTAGTAGTCCTATAGTAGGTAGTAGTCATATAGTAGGTAGTAGTCCTATAGTAGGTAGTAGTCCTATAGTAGTCCTATAGTAGGTAGTAGTCCTATAGTAGGTAGTAGTCCTATAGTTGTCCTATAGTAGGTAGTAGTCCTATAGTAGGTAGTAATCCTATAGTAGGTAGTAGTCCTATAATAGGTAGTAGTCCTATATTAGGTAGTAGTCCTATAGTAGGTAGTAGTCCTACAGTTGTCCTATAGTAGGTAGTAGTCCTATAATAGGTAGTAGTCCTATAGTAGTCCTATAGTAGGTAGTATTCCTACAGTAGTCATATAGTAGATAGTAGTCCTATAGTAGGTAGTAGTCCTATAGTAGGTCGTAGTCCTATAGTAGGTAGTAGTCCTATAGTAGGTAGTAGTCCTACAGTAGTCCTATAGTAGGTAGTAGTCCTATAGTAGGTAGTAGTCATATAGTAGGTAGTAGTCCTATAGTAGGTAGTAGTCCTATAGTAGTCCTATAGTAGGTAGTAGTCCTATAGTAGGTAGTAGTCCTATAGTTGTCCTATAGTAGGTAGTAGTCCTATAGTAGGTAGTAATCCTATAGTAGGTAGTAGTCCTATAATAGGTAGTAGTCCTATAATAGGTAGTAGTCATATAGTAGGTAGTAGTCCTATAGTAGGTAGTAGCCCTATAGTAGTCCTATAGTAGGTAGTAGTCCTAGAGTAGTCCTATAGTAGGTAGTAGTCCTATAGTAGGTAGTAGTCATATAGTAGGTAGTAGTCCTATAGTAGTCCTATAATAGGTAGTAGTCCTAGAGTAGTCCTATAGTAGGTAGTAGTCCTACAGTAGTCCTATAGTAGGTAGTAGTCCTATAGTAGGTAGTAGTCCTATAGTAGGTAGTAGTCCTATAGTAGGTAGTAGTCCTATAGTAGGTAGTAGCCCTATAGTAGTCCTATAGTAGGTAGTAGTCCTAGAGTAGGTTGTAGTCCTATAGTAGTCCTATAGTAGGTAGTAGTCCTATAGTAGTCCTATAGTAGGTAGTAGTCCTATAATAGGTAGTAGTCCTATAGTAGTCCTATAGTAGGTAGTATTCCTACAGTAGTCATATAGTAGATAGTAGTCCTATAGTAGGTAGTAGTCCTATAGTAGGTCGTAGTCCTATAGTAGGTAGTAGTCCTATAGTAGGTAGTAGTCCTATAGTAGGTAGTAGTCATATAGTAGGTAGTAGTCCTATAGTAGGTAGTAGTACTATAGTAGTCCTATAGTAGGTAGTAGTCATATAGTAGGTAGTAGTCCTATAGTAGGTAGTAGTCCTATAGTAGTCCTATAGTAGTCCTATAGTAGGTAGTAGTCCTATAGTAGGTAGTAGTCCTATAGTTGTCCTATAGTAGGTAGTAGTCCTATAGTAGGTAGTAATCCTATACTAGGTAGTAGTCCTATAATAGGTAGTAGTCCTATGTTAGGTAGTAGTCCTATAGTAGGTAGTAGTCCTACAGTTGTCCTATAGTAGGTAGTAGTCCTATAGTAGGTAGTAATCCTATAGTAGGTAGTAGTCCTATAGTAGGTAGTAATCCTATAGTAGGTAGTAGTCCTATAATAGGTAGTAGTCCTATAGTAGGTAGTAATCCTATAGTAGGTAGTAGTCCTATAATAGGTAGTAGTCATATAGTAGGTAGTAGTCCTATAGTAGGTAGTAGCCCTATAGTAGTCCTATAGTAGGTAGTAGTCCTAGAGTAGTCCTATAGTAGGTAGTAGTCCTATAGTAGGTAGTAGTCATATAGTAGGTAGTAGTCCTATAGTAGTCCTATAATAGGTAGTAGTCCTAGAGTAGTCCTATAGTAGGTAGTAGTCCTACAGTAGTCCTATAGTAGGTAGTAGTCCTACAGTAGGTAGTAGTCATATAGTAGGTAGTAGTCCTATAATAGGTAGTAGTCCTATAGTAGTCTTATAGTAGGTAGTAGTCCTATAGTAGGTAGTAGTCCTACAGTAGTCCTATAGTAGGTAGTAGTCCTATAGTAGGTAGTAGTACTATAGTAGTCCTATAGTAGGTAGTAATCCTATAGTAGGTAATAGTCTTATAGTAGGTAGTTGTCCTATAGTAGTCCTATAGTAGGTAGTTGTCCTATAGTAGGTAGTAGTCCTATAGTAGGTAGTAAGCCTACAGTAGGTAGTAGTCCTATAGTAGTCTTATAGTAGGTAGTAGTCCTATAGTAGGTAGTAATCTTATAGTAGGTAGTAGTCCTATAGTAGGTAGTAGTCCTATAGTAGTCCTATAGTAGGTAGTAGTCCTATAGTAGGTAGTAGTCCTATAGTAGTCCTATAGTAGGTAGTAATCCTATAGTAGGTAGTAGTCCTATAATAGGTAGTAGTCCTATAGTAGTCCTATAGTAGGTAGTAGTCCTACAGTAGTCATATAGTAGATAGTAGTCCTATAGTAGGTAGTAGTCCTATAGTAGGTCGTAGTCCTATAGTAGGTAGTAGTCCTACAGTAGTCCTATAGTAGGTAGTAGTCCTATAGTAGGTAGTAGTCATATAGTAGGTAGTAGTCCTATAGTACGTAGTAGTACTATAGTAGTCATATAGTAGTCCTATAGTAGGTAGTAGTCCTATAGTAGGTAGTAGTCCTATAGTAGTCCTATAGTAGGTAGTAGTCCTATAGTAGGTAGTAATCCTATAGTAGGTAGTAGTCCTATAATAGGTAGTAGTCCTATAGTAGGTAGTAGTCCTATAGTAGGTAGTAGTCCTATAGTAGGTAGTAGTCCTATAGTAGGTAGTAGCCCTATAGTAGTCCTATAGTAGGTAGTAGTCCTAGAGTAGTCCTATAGTAGGTAGTAGTCCTATAGTAGTCCTATAGTAGGTAGTAGTCATATAGTAGGTAGTAGTCCTATAGTAGGTAGTAGTCCTATAGTAGTCCTATAGTAGTCCTATAGTAGGTAGTAGTCCTATAGTAGGTAGTAGTCCTATAGTAGGTAGTAGCCCTATAGTAGTCCTATAGTAGGTAGTAGTCCTAGAGTAGTCCTATAATAGGTAGTAGTCCTATAGTAGTCCTATAGTAGGTAGTAGTCCTATAGTAGGTAGTAGTCCTATAGTAGGTAGTAGTCCTATAATAGGTAGTAGTCCTATATTAGTCCTATAGTAGGTAGTAGTCCTATAGTTGTCCTATAGTAGGTAGTAGTCCTATAGTAGGTAGTAGTCCTATAGTTGTCCTATAGTAGGTAGTAGTCCTATAGTAGGTAGTAGTCCTATAGTAGTCCTATAGTAGGTAGTAGTCCTATAGTAGGTAGTAGTCCTATAGTTGTCCTATAGTAGTCCTATAGTAGTCCTATAGTAGGTAGTAGTCCTATAGTAGGTAGTAGTCCTATAGTTGTCCTATAGTAGGTAGTAGTCCTGTAGTAGGTAGTAATCCTATAGTAGGTAGTAGTCCTATAGTAGTCCTATAGTAGTCCTATAGTAGTCCTATAGTATGTAGTAGTCCTATAGTTGTCCTATAGTAGTCCTATAGTAGGTAGTAGTCCTATAGTAGGTAGTAGTCCTATAGTAGTCCTATAGTAGTCCTATAGTAGGTAGTAGTCCTATAGTAGGTAGTAGTCCTATAGTAGTCCTATAGTAGTCCTATAGTAGGTAGTAGTCCTATAGTAGGTAGTAGTCCTATAGTAGTCCTATAGTAGGTAGTAGTCCTATAGTAGGTAGTAGTCCTATAGTTGTCCTATAGTAGGTAGTAGTCCTATAGTAGGTAGTAATCCTATAGTAGGTAGTAGTCCTATAATAGGTAGTAGTCCTATAGTAGGTAGTAGTCCTATAGTAGGTAGTAGTCCTATAGTAGGTAGTAGTCCTATAGTAGGTAGTAGTCCTATATTAGGTAGTAGCCCTATAGTAGGTAGTAGCCCTATAGTAGGTAGTAGTCCTATAGTAGGTAGTAGTCCTATAGTAGGTAGTAGTCCTATAGTAGGTAGTAGCCCTATAGTAGGTAGTAGCCCTATAGTAGGTAGTAGTCCTATAGTAGGTAGTAGTCCTATAGTAGGTAGTAGTCCTATAATAGGTAGTAGTCCTATAGTAGGTAGTAGCCCTATAGTAGTCCTATAGTAGGTAGTAGTCCTATAGTAGTCCTATAGTAGGTAGTAGTCCTACAGTAGTCCTATAGTAGGTAGTAGTCCTATAGTAGGTAGTAGTCCTATAGTAGGTAGTAGTCCTATAATAGGTAGTAGTCCTATAGTAGGTAGTAGCCCTATAGTAGTCCTATAGTAGGTAGTAGTCCTATAGTAGTCCTATAGTAGGTAGTAGTCCTATAGTAGTCCTATAGTAGGTAGTAGTCCTATAGTAGTCCTATAGTAGGTAGTAGTCCTATAGTAGTCCTATAGTAGGTAGTAGTCCTATAGTAGTCCTATAGTAGGTAGTAGTCCTATATTAGTCCTATAGTAGGTAGTAGTCCTATAGTAGGTAGTAGTCCTATAGTAGTCCTATAGTAGGTAGTAGTCCTATAGTAGTCCTATAGTAGGTAGTAGTCCTATAGTAGTCCTATAGTAGGTAGTAGTCCTATAGTAGTCCTATAGTAGGTAGTAGTCCTATAATAGGTAGTAGTCCTATAGTAGTCCTATAGTAGGTAGTAGTCCTATAGTAGTCCTATAGTAGGTAGTAGTCCTATAGTAGTCCTATAGTAGGTAGTAGTCCTATAGTAGGTAGTAGTCCTATAGTAGGTAGTAGTCCTATAGTAGTCCTATAGTAGATAGTAGTCCTATAGTAGGTAGTAGTCCTATAGTAGGTAGTAGTCCTATAGTAGGTAGTAGTCCTATAGTAGTCCTATAGTAGATAGTAGTCCTATAGTAGGTAGTAGTCCTATAGTAGTCCTATAGTAGGTAGTAGTCCTATATTAGTCCTATAGTAGGTAGTAGTCCTATAGTAGGTAGTAGTCCTATAATAGGTAGTAGTCCTATAGTAGTCCTATAGTAGGTAGTAGTCCTATAGTAGGTAGTAGTCCTATAGTAGTCCTATAGTAGGTAGTAGTCCTATAGTAGGTAGTAGTCCTATAGTATGTAGTAGTCCTATAGTAGTCCTATAGTAGGTAGTAGTCCTATAGTAGTCCTATAGTAGGTAGTAGTCCTATAATAGGTAGTAGTCCTATAGTAGTCCTATAGTAGGTAGTAGTCCTATAGTAGGTAGTAGTCCTATAGTAGGTAGTAGTCCTATAGTAGTCCTATAGTAGATAGTAGTCCTATAGTAGGTAGTAGTCCTATAGTAGTCCTATAGTAGGTAGTAGTCCTATATTAGTCCTATAGTAGGTAGTAGTCCTATAGTAGTCCTATAGTAGGTAGTAGTCCTATAGTAGTCCTATAGTAGGTAGTAGTCCTATAGTAGGTAGTAATCCTATAGTAGTCCTATAGTAGGTAGTAGTCCTATAGTAGGTAATAGTCCTATAGTAGTCCTATAGTAGGTAGTAGTCCTATAGTAGGTAATAGTCCTATAGTAGGTAGTAGTCCTATAGTAGTCCTATAGTAGATAGTAGTCCTATAGTAGGTAGTAGTCCTATAGTAGGTGGTAGTCCTATAGTAGGGAATAGTCCTATAGTAGTCCTATAGTAGGGAATAGTCCTATAGTAGTCCTATAGTAGGGAATAGTCCTATAGTAGTCCTATAGTAGGGAATAGTCCTATATTAGTCCTATAGTAGGGAATAGTCCTATAGTAGTCCTATAGTAGGGAATAGTCCTATAGTAGTCCTATAGTAGGGAATAGTCCTATAGTAGTCATATAGTAGGGAATATTCCTATAGTAGTCCTATAGTAGGGAATAGTCCTATAGTAGTCCTATAGTAGGGAATAGTCCTATAGTAGTCCTATAGTAGGGAATAGTCCTATAGTAGTCCTATAGTAGGGAATAGTCCTATAGTAGTCCTATAGTAGGGAATAGTCCTATAGTAGTCCTATAGTAGGGAATAGTCCTATAGTAGTCCTATAGTAGGGAATAGTCCTATAGTAGATAGAACAGATACATTACCGCTGCTCTTATTAATAACAGATACACTACATTACTGCTGCTCTTATTACTACGAACAGATACACTACATTACCGCTGGTCTTATTACTACGAACAGATACACTACATTACTGCTGCTCTTATTACTACGAACAGATACACTACATTACCGCTGCTCTTATTACTACGAACAGATACACTACATTACTGCTGCTCTTATTACTACGAAGAGATACACTACATTACCGCTGCTCTTATTACTACGAACAGATACACTACATTACCGCTGCTCTTATTAATAACAGATACACTACATTACCGCTACTCTTACTAATAACAGATACACTACATTACCGCTGGTCTTACTAATAACAGATACACTACATTACCGCTGCTCTTATTACTACGATCCGATACACTACATTACCGCTGGTCTTATTAGTACGAACAGATACACTACATTACCGCTGCTCTTATTACTACGAACAGATACACTACATTACCGCTGGTCTTATTACTAATAACAGATACACTACATTACCGCTGCTCTTATTACTACGAACCGATACACTACATTACCGCTGGTCTTATTACTACGAACAGATACACTACATTACCGCTGCTCTTATTAATAACAGATACACTACATTACTGCTGCTCTTATTACTACGAACAGATACACTACATTATCGCTGCTCTTATTACTACGAACAGATACACTACATTACCGCTGCTCTTATTACTACGAACAGATACACTACATTACTGCTGCTCTTATTACTACGAAGAGATACACTACATTACCGCTGCTCTTATTACTACGAACAGATACACTACATTACCGCTGCTCTTATTAATAACAGATACACTACATTACTGCTGCTCTTATTACTACGAACAGATACACTACATTACTGCTGCTCTTATTACTAATAACAGATACACTACATTACTGCTGCTCTTATTACTACGAACAGATACACTACATTACCGCTGCTCTTATTAATAACAGACACACTACATTACCGCTGGTCTTACTAATAACAGATACACTACATTACCACTGCTCTTATTAATAACAGATACACTACATTACCGCTGCTCTTATTAATAACAGATACACTACATTACTCCTGCTCGTATTAATAACAGATACACTACATTACTGCTGCTCTTATTACTAATAACAGATACACTACATTACTGCTGCTTTTATTACTAATAACAGATACACTACATTACCGCTGCTCTTATTACTATGAACAGATACACTATATTACCGCTGCTCTTATTAATAACAGATACACTACATTACCGCTGCTCTTATTACTACGAACAGATACACTACATTACTGCTGCTCTTATTACTAATAACAGATACACTACATTACCGCTGCTCTTATTAATAACAGATACACTACATTACTGCTGCTCTTACTAATAACAGATACACTACATTACCGCTGCTCTTATTACTATGAACAGATACACTACATTACTGCTGCTCTTATTAATAACAGATACACTACATTACCGCTGCTCTTATTAATAACAGATACACTACATTACCGCTGCTCTTATTACTACGAACAGATACACTACATTACCGCTGCTCTTATTATTATGAACAGATACACTACATTACTGCTGCTCTTATTAATAACAGATACACTACATTACCGCTGCTCTTATTAATAACAGAAACACTACATTACCGCTGCTCTTATTACTACGAACAGATACACTACATTACCGCTGCTCTTATTAATAACAGATACACTACATTACCGCTGCTCTTATTAATAACAGATACACTACATTACTGCTGCTCTTATTAATAACAGATACACTACATTACCGCTGCTCGTATTAATAACAGATACACTACATTACTGCTGCTCTTACTAATAACAGATACACTACATTACCGCTGCTCTTATTACTACGAACAGATACACTACATTACCGCTGCTCTTATTAATAACAGATACACTACATTACCGCTGCTCTTATTACTAATAACAGATACACTACATTACCGCTGCTCTTACTAATAACAGATACACTACATTACCGCTGCTCTTACTAATAACAGATACACTACATTACCGCTGCTCTTACTAATAACAGATACACTACATTACCGCTGCTCTTACTAATAACAGATACACTACATTACCGCTGCTCTTACTAATAACAGATACCCTACATTACCACTGCTCTTACTAATAACAGATACACTACATTACCGCTGCTCTTATTACTACGAACAGATACACTACATTACCGCTGCTCTTACTAATAACAGATACACTACATTACCGCTGCTCTTATTACTACGAACAGATACACTACATTACCGCTGCTCTTACTAATAACAGATACACTACACTCGTCTGTACTACAGCAACAGAGCAGTATTTCTGTGGTACTGCAGAGAATGAGCTGTTCCATATGAATAGGGACTATTGGATAACCTATTGCTCACTCTATCCGCTGAAGCATCCTTGGTACTAAGTGCTTCGGTGGACGAATTGAAGAGCACCAAGCCAGCTGAAATTAAAGATTTATTATGTTTTATACAATACCCAGCCTGAGCCTGAGACCAAGTGCACAACCCAAAGGGCACCCTATCCGCTATATAGTGCACTACTTTTGACCCATAGAGCCCAGGGTATTGGGTAACCATTTGGGACGTAGCCCAGTTCACCATAATGCTGCTGCAGAAGGAAGAAGCATCCTGAATGATTCAATACTACTCTACTTTTACACACGCACACTGCCAAACAGGGCCCTACCAGCTATCAGCTAATCCACTGAGTCAGGATCTGAACAGGGCCCAACCGGTTAACAGCTATTCCACTGAGTCTGGCACCGAACAGGGCCCTACCACCTAACAGCTACTCCACTGAGTCAGGCACCGAACAGGGCCCTACCAGCTAACAGCTAATCCACTGAGTCTGGCACCAAACAGGGCCCTACCAGCTAACAGCTACCCCACTGAGTCTGGCACCAAACAGGGCCCTACCAGCTAACTGCTACACCACTGAGTCTGGCACCGATCAGGGCCCTACCAGCTAACTGCTACACCACTGAGTCTGGCACCGAACAGGGCCCTACCAGCTAACTGCTACACCACTGAGTCTGGCACCGAACAGGGCCCTACCAGCTAACAGCTAATCCACTGAGTCTGGCACCGAACAGGGCCCTACCAGCTAACAGCTAATCCACTGAGTCTGGCACCGATCAGGGCCCTACCAGCTATCAGCTAATCCACTGAGTCTGGCACCAAACAGGGCCCTACCAGCTAACAGCTACTCCACTGAGTCTGGCACCGAACAGGGCCCTACCAGCTAACTGCTACACCACTGAGTCTGGCACCGATCAGGGACCTACCAGCTAACAGAGGTAGTACTAAACCAGGTCAGGTCCTCAGTGTGTAGGACCCTACCAGCTAACAGAGGTAGTACTAAACCAGGTCAAGTCCTCAGTGTGTAGGACCCTACCAGCTAACAGAGGTAGTACTAAACCAGGTCAAGTCCTCAGTGTGGACTGTGAAGTACACATAAGTCCCTTCCCAAATGGCATTCTATCCCCTATATAGTGCACTTGTTTGACCAGGGCTTCTTTTCCACAAGTAGTCAGCATATACCTGACAGATCTGACAAGATATAGCTGTGATGTCATCGCTCCTTCCCATAACAGCTGTGATGTCATTCCTCCTGAGTCAGTGTCTTATGACAACCAGGAAGTGTTCCGGAGCCTCGGGGACGAGATTGGTTGTCCAGTAACAACAACAATATACAGTTGAAGTCGGAAGTTTACATACACTTAGGTTGGAGTCATTAAAACTTGTTTTTCAACCACTCCACACATTTCTTGTTAAACAAACTATAGTTTTGGCTTAAGGACAACAAAGTCAAGGTATTGGAGTGGCCATTACAAAGCCCTGACCTCAATCCTATAGAACAATTTGTGGGCAGAACTGAAAAAGCGTGTGCGAGCAAGGAGGCCTACAAACCTAACTCAGTTACACCAGCTCTGTCAGGAGGAATGGGCCAAAATCATTCTCTCTACTACTATTCTGACATTTCACATTCTTAAAATAAAGTGGTGATCCTAACTGACCTAAAACAGTTTTTTTTTTACAAGGATTAAATGTCAGAAATTGTGGAAAACTGAGTTTAAATGTATTTGTCTAAGGTGTATGTAAACTTCTGACTTCAACTGTAACTACACCCAACACTAAACAACCATAAACCCTAGCTAAGACATACCTCATACACCCCTCCACCCCTCCTCCCCTCCGGCCCTACACCCCTCCGGCCCTACACCCCTCCTCCCCTCCGGCCCTCCACCCCTCCGGCCCTACACCCCTCCGGCCCTACACCCCTCCGGCCCTACACCCCTCCTCCCCTCTCCACTCCGGCCCTCCACCCCTCCGGCCCTACACCCCTCCCCCCCTCCGGCCCTCCACCCCTCCGGCCCTCCACCCCTCCTCCCCTCCGGCCCTCCGGCCCTCCACCCCTCCGGCCCTACACCCCTCCGGCCCTCCACCCCTCCACCCCTCCTCAACCCAACACACACCACAGACCTCTTGAAAAACCCAGACCCCACAGCACAGACAGGGGGAAGGTTACAGTACTGTACACAGACACCACGTAGTCCTAGTCTAACCATCCTCTCTTCCAGACTTGCACACAAACAACACCGGTAACAGTACATAGAGTAGGTAGGCTAACGGTCAACACGCCTATTCACCAGAACACAGGTACACATCTGGAACAACGCTGACCTTAGACAGATCATCCAATGGTCTGATGTATAGACAACCCCCTACCAGACACTAACCCCCTACCAGACACTAACCCCCTACCAGACACTAACCCCCTACCAGACACTAACCCCCTACCAGACACTAACCCCCTACCAGACACTAACCCCCTACCAGACACTAACCCACTACCAGACACTAACCCCCTACCAGACACTAACCCCCTACCAGACACTAACCCACTCCTCTACATAGACAACCCCCTACCAGACACTAACCCCCTACCAGACACTAACCCCCTACCAGACACTAACCCCCTACCAGACACTAACCCCCTACCAGACACTAACCCCCTACCAGACACTAACCCCCTACCAGACACTAACCCCCTACCAGACACTAACCCCCTACCAGACACTAACCCCCTACCAGACACTAACCCCCTACCAGACACTAACCCCCTACCAGACACTAACCCCCTACCAGACACTAACCCCCTACCAGACACTAACCCCCTACCAGACACTAACCCCCTACCAGACACTAACCCCCTACCAGACACTAACCCACTCCTCTACATAGACAACCCCCTACCAGACACTAACCCCCTACCAGACACTAACCCCCTACCAGACACTAACCCCCTACCAGACACTAACCCCCTACCAGACACTAACCCCCTACCAGACACTAACCCCCTACCAGACACTAACCCCCTACCAGACACTAACCCCCTACCAGACACTAACCCCCTACCAGATACTAACCCCCTACCAGACACTAACCCCCTACCAGACACTAACCCCCTACCAGACACTAACCCCCTACCAGATACTAACCCCCTACCAGACACTAACCCCCTACCAGACACTAACCCCCTACCAGACACTAACCCCCTACCAGACACTAACCCCCTACCAGACACTAACCCCCTACCAGACACTAACCCCCTACCAGATACTAACCCCCTACCAGACACTAACCCACTCCTCTACATAGACACTAACCCACTCCCCTACCAGATACTAACCCACTACCAGACACTAACCCACTCCTCTACCAGACACAACCCCCTACCAGACACTAACCCACTCCTCTACCAGACACTAACCCACTCCTCTACATAGACACTAACCCACTCCCCTACCAGATACTAACCCCCTACCAGACACTAACCCCCTACCAGACACTAACCCCCTACCAGACACTAACCCCCTACCAGACACTAACCCCCTACCAGACACTAACCCCCTACCAGACACTAACCCCCTACCAGACACTAACCCCCTACCAGACACTAACCCCCTACCAGACACTAACCCCCTACCAGACACTAACCCCCTACCAGACACTAACCCCCTACCAGACACTAACCCCCTACCAGACACTAACCCCCTACCAGACACTAACCCCCTACCAGACACCAACCCCCTACCAGACACTAACCCCCTACCAGACACTAACCCCCTACCAGACACTAACCCCCTACCAGACACTAACCCCCTACCAGATACTAACCCCCTACCAGACACTAACCCCCTACCAGACACTAACCCCCTACCAGACACTAACCCCCTACCAGATACTAACCCCCTACCAGACACTAACCCCCTACCAGACACTAACCCCCTACCAGACACTAACCCCCTACCAGACACTAACCCCCTACCAGACACTAACCCCCTACCAGATACTAACCCCCTACCAGACACTAACCCCCTACCAGACACTAACCCCCTACCAGACACTAACCCCCTACCAGACACTAACCCCCTACCAGACACTAACCCCCTACCAGACACTAACCCCCTACCAGATACTAACCCCCTACCAGACACTAACCCCCTACCAGACACTAACCCCCTACCAGACACTAACCCCCTACCAGATACTAACCCCCTACCAGACACTAACCCCCTACCAGATACTAACCCCCTACCAGATACTAACCCCCTACCAGACACTAACCCACTCCTCTACATAGACACTAACCCACTCCCCTACCAGATACTAACCCACTACCAGACACTAACCCACTACCAGACACTAACCCACTCCTCTACCAGATACTAACCCCCTACCAGACACTAACCCACTCCTCTACCAGACACTAACCCACTCCTCTACATAGACACTAACCCACTCCCCTACCAGATACTAACCCACTACCAGACACTAACCCACTCCTCTACCAGACACAACCCCCTACCAGACACTAACCCACTCCTATACCAGACACTAACCCCCTACCAGACACTAACCCACTCCTCTACCAGACACTAACCCACTCCTCTACCAAACACTAACCCACTCCCCTACCAGACACTAACCCCCTACCAGACACTAACCCCCTACCAGACACTAACCCCCTACCAGACACTAACCCCCTACCAGACACTAACCCCCTACCAGACACTAACCCCCTACCAGACACTAACCCCCTACCAGACACTAACCCCCTACCAGACACTAACCCCCTACCAGACACTAACCCCCTACCAGACACAACCCCCTACCAGACACTAACCCCCTACCAGATACTAACCCCCTACCAGACACTAACCCCCTACCAGACACTAACCCCCTACCAGACACTAACCCCCTACCAGACACTAACCCCCTACCAGACACTAACCCCCTACCAGACACTAACCCCCTACCAGATACTAACCCCCTACCAGACACTAACCCCCTACCAGACACTAACCCCCTACCAGACACTAACCCCCTACCAGACACTAACCCCCTACCAGACACTAACCCCCTACCAGACACTAACCCCCTACCAGACACTAACCCCCTACCAGACACTAACCCCCTACCAGACACTAACCCCCTACCAGACACAACCCCCTACCAGATACTAACCCCCTACCAGACACTAACCCCCTACCAGACACTAACCCCCTACCAGACACTAACCCCCTACCAGACACTAACCCCCTACCAGACACTAACCCACTCCCCTACCAGATACTAACCCACTACCAGACACTAACCCACTCCTCTACCAGACACAACCCCCTACCAGACACTAACCCACTCCTCTACCAGACACTAACCCCCTACCAGACACTAACCCACTCCTCTACCAGACACTAACCCACTCCTCTACCAGACACTAACCCACTCCTCTACCAGACACTAACCCACTCCTCTACATAGACACTAACCCACTCCCCTACCAGATACTAACCCACTACCAGACACTAACCCACTCCTCTACCAGACACAACCCCCTACCAGACACTAACCCACTCCTCTACCAGACACTAACCCACTCCTCTACATAGACACTAACCCACTCCTCTACCAGACATTAACCCACTCCTCTACCAGACACTAACCCCCTACCAGACACTAACCCACTCCTCTACCAGACACTAACCCACTCCTCTACCAGACACTAACCCACTCCTCTACCAGACACTAACCCACTCCTCTACCAGACACTAACCCACTCCTCTACCAGACATTAACCCACTCCTCTACCAGACACTAACCCACTCCTCTACCAGACACTAGCCCACTCCTCTACATAGACACTAACCCACTCCTCTACCAGACACTAACCCACTCCTCTACCAGACACTAACCCACTCCTCTACATAGACACTAGCCCACTCCTCTACATAGACACTAACCCACTCCTCTACCAGACACTAACCCACTCCTCTACCAGACACGAACCCACTCCTCTACATAGACAGCCCTCTACCAGACACTAGCCCACTCCTCTACATAGACAACCCTCTACCAGACACTAGCCCACTCCTCTACATAGACAACCCTCTACCAGACACGAACCCACTCCTCTACATAGACAACCCTCTACCAGACACTAGCCCACTCCTCTACCAGACACTAGCCCACTCCTCTACATAGACAGCCCTCTACCAGACACGAACCCACTCCTCTACATAGACAGCCCTCTACCAGACACTAACCCACTCCTCTACATAGACAACCCTCTACCAGACACTCACCCGGGTGTATACGTTCCTCCTAGTAGTCTGAGACGACATGCTGATTCTCCAGTCTTTGCCAGCCTCCACGCTGGCCTGTCTGCTCTTATAACAATGAGGAGCAGAAGGTGACGTCGTCGGTGTTGGGGGGGGGGGGGGGGGGTACTGCCGGGGTGGGGGGGGGGGGGGTTCAGTGATGCTTCTAGAGAGTCTCTCTCGATAATCCTCTAGATCACCCCTCTTCTATAGCCCTCTTTCCCTCTAGTCCACACAGCCCAGGAACAACTTCCTTACTTCCTGTTGGTCCTGCTGGTTTCCTCCCTGTCTGGTCAGAGAGAGGTAGAGAGAGAGATATATCCTGGCTTGCTGTCTGGGCTCACAGACGGCGCTCTGCACTGACAGGAAACAGCCTCAGCCTCCGACTGAAAGACTTCAGATTAGACGCCAGGCCCCCCGGAGGAGATGGAGGATGAACGGAGAGAAGGAAAACGGAACAGAGAAAGAAACTGCAGGCAAAGGGGTTGGGTCTGCTGTCTGTGCAGTGAGTGCATCAGCTGAGAGGAGAGGTAGAGCACTGCGCTTGTTCTCTGCAGGAGGCAGGCTGGGAGGGTGGACTGCTAGGCCCAGGGAGCTGCTGGGTCTTAAAGGCAACCCCCCTATTTTTTATCACCCTGGACACAAACAAAGCCTATTCAAAGCTGATCCATCAGACATATAGGAGAGGCTAACACTCCGACCACACTGAGCTGCATTCCACAGTACGGGGTTGGTCAGGGAAGAGCTAGAGGACAAAACGGTTTAATTTGACCAGATATCATGTGTTTTTCTTCTACAACGGTCTATAGTCTATTGAGGCCCCTCTCAGAGGTTCCCAGTAGCAGTGTTTTTCTGTAACAACGGTAGAGTCTATTGAGGCCCCTCTCAGAGCCACCTACAGATCACACTAGCAGAACTGTTATATCAGTAGACACCCAGCAGATAACGATACTTGGCCAGGACAAAACATCATAGAGGACTTTAATCAATTAATCATAGCAGCATCTCACTATCTTGCTAATGAATAAACCATGCTGCCACATTCATTAACTCTTAAAGAGTATGCAGCTCTGGGCCCGTATTCGTAGTGTCTCGGAGTAGGAGCGCTGATTTAGGATCAGTTCAGCCTTTTAGATCATAATGGACAGGTACGTGAGCTGATCCTAGACAGGCACTCTTCCTCTGAGATGTTTTGTAGAGACGGGATCACGGGAGGAACTGGCATGATCTGGGTGGAGACGGAACTGATCTGGGTGGAGACGGAACTGATCTGGGCGGAGACGGAACTGATCTGGGCGGAGACGGAACTGATCTGGGCGGAGACAGAACTGATCTGGGCGGAGACAGAACTGATCTGGGCGGAGACAGAACTGATCTGGGTGGAGACATAACTGATCTGGGTGGAGACGGAACTGATCTGGGTGGAGACGGAACTGATCTGGGTGGAGACGGAACTGATCTGGGTGGAGACGGAACTGATCTGGGTGGAGACGGAACTGATCTGGGCGGAGACGGAACTGATCTGGGCGGAGACGGAACTGATCTGGGCGGAGACGGAACTGATCTGGGCGGAGACGGAACTGATCTGGGCGGAGACGGAACTGATCTGGGCGGAGACGGAACTGATCTGGGCGGAGACGGAACTGATCTGGGTGCAGACAGAACTGATCTGGGTGCAGACGGAACTGATCTGGGTGGAGACAGAACTGATCTGGGTGGAGACTGAACTGATCTGGGTGGAGACAGAACTGATCTGGGTGGAGACAAAACTGATCTGGGTGGAGACAGAACTGATCTGGGTGCAGACAGAACTGATCTGGGTGGAGACAGAACTGATCTGGGTGGAGACTGAACTGATCTGGGTGGAGACAGAACTGATCTGGGTGGAGACAGAACTGATCTGGGTGGAGACAGAACTGATCTGGGTGCAGACAGAACTGATCTGGGTGGAGACAGATCTGATCTGGGTGCAGACAGAACTGACTAACACACAGAGCACAGCAGACAACTGAATGAATCCTCTTCTATGTTTACTGTGTTGCATTGACCTGGGGGGTCAGGTGTGGGGCTACACCAATGCCATGATTACTGTGTATATATGTGATAACCTTTGTATGCTTGCAATGCACAATGATGGAAAAGTACTGGGTAAATGGAGATGTACTGCTTTAGTTCTCAGGCTGAGAATTGTCTGCAACTGCTGATAGTCACCCAGCCTCAAGGACGAGATAGTAGATTGAGAAACCAACAGTCTAGACATGTTTTTCTCATCTTAGATACGTTGTATCTAATCCAATGCAAACAATGTTAAGGTATGATTGACGGTAGGTTGTCCACACCAACTAGTATAAGGAGCGTTGTCTCCTGTTTCGCCACACAGATCTTTACTATAGACTACTGAGGTAATTCTGTATGTGAATCTCTGTCTGCAAATGCATTTTATTAATAAAGAGTTTTATACCAAGGTTCCTGTGTCATTTACCTGGAAGACTGATTGTTAAAGGAAACTGACATCCCCTCCATGCAAAGGACCACCTAACAGTTAACGGTGGTTCTGTTCCGTTTGTGTTTCAGCGTTGGTTCCGTTCCGTTTGTGTTTCAGCGGTGGTTCCGTTCCGTTTGTGTTTCAGCGGTGGTTCCGTTCCGTTTGTGATTCAGCGGTGGTTCCGTTACATTTGTGATTCAGCGGTGGTTCTGTTACGTTTGTGTTTCAGCGGTGGTTCTGTTCCGTTTGTGATTCAGCGGTGGTTCCGTTACATTTGTGTTTCAGCGGTGGTTCCGTTACGTTTGTGTTTCAGGTTCTTTTCCATTTGTGTTTCAGCAGTGGTTATTTTCCGTTTGTGTTTCAGCGATGGTTATTTTCCGTTTGTGTTTCAGCTGTGGTTATTTTCCGTTTGTGTTTCAGCGATGGTTATTTTCCGTTTGTGTTTCAGCGATGGTTATTCTCCATTTGTGTTTCAGCTGTGGTTATTTTCCGTTTGTGTTTCAGAGGTAGTTCTTCTCCGTTTGTGTTTCACATGACTATAACTCAGAACACTATTTTGATCACCAGCCAATCTGTAACGACTTTCCTCTTCTTCTGACGAGGAGTAAGAGATATCGGACCAATGTGCAGCGTGGTAAGTGTCCATTTTAATATATAAAACTGAACACTACAAAAATACAAAATAACAACGTGAATGAACAAACGAAAATCAAAACAGTCCCGTATGGTACAAACACAGACACAGGAAACAATCACCCACAACACACAATGAAAAACAGGCTACCTAAATATGGCTCCCAATCAGAGACAACGACTGACACCTGCCTTTGATTGAGAACCATACTAGGCCAAACACATAGAAATCTACCAACAGAACAAAACATAGATAAACAACATAGAATGCCCACCCCAACTCACGCCCTGACCAAACTAAAATAAAGACATAACATAGGAACTAAGGTCAGAACGTGACACAATCAGCACTGAGGAATAGAGGTTCACACGACACGGGAGTGAAAATGAATATCTGTCTTGTCTTGTCCTAAAAAAACTTCCTCGTACTGTCCTGATCACACAACAGTTCTATAACCCTGACAGCTTCCCTGTACTGTCCTGATAAAAATCACTCCAGTCCTGTCCTATGCTAATTTTAAAGCGCAGAATCAAAATTAACTTTGTGCATTATTTATTTGGACCCCCATGAGCAGCTGCTACTGTTCCTGGGGTCTAAAATACATGACAAGTAACAAAACACTGATACACTGGTAGACAAGGACAGGTCCACAAGACATGACAAGTAACAAAACACTGGTAGACTGATAGACAAGGACAGGTCCACAAGACATGACAAGTAACAAAACACTGATAGACAAGGACAGGTCCACAAGACATGACAAGTAACAAAACACTGATAGACAAGGACAGGTCCACAAGACATGACAAGTAACAAAACACTGATAGACAAGGACAGGTCCACAAGACATGACAAGTAACAAAACACTGACAGACAAGGACAGGTCCACAAGACATGACAAGTAACAAAACACTGACAGACAAGGACAGGTCCACAAGACATGACAAGTAACAAAACACTGATAGACTGATAGACAAGGACAGGTCCACAAGACATGACAAGTAACATAACACTGATAGACAAGGACAGGTCCACAAGACATGACAAGTAACATAACACTGATAGACAAGGACAGGTCCACAAGACATGACAAGGAACAAAACACTGATAGACAAGGACAGGTCCACAAGACATGACAAGTAACAAAACACTGATAGACAAGGACCGGTCCACAAGACATGACAAGTAACAAAACACTGATAGACAAGGACAGGTCCACAAGACATGACAAGTAACAAAACACTGATAGACAAGGACAGGTCCACAAGACATGACAAGTAACAAAACACTGATAGACAAGGACAGGTCCACAAGACATGACAAGTAACAAAACACTGACAGACAAGGACAGGTCCACAAGACATGACAAGTAACAAAACACTGATAGACTGATAGACAAGGACAGGTCCACAAGACATGACAAGTAACAAAACACTGATAGACAAGGACAGGTCCACAAGACATGACAAGTAACAAAACACTGATAGACTGATAGACAAGGACAGGTCCACAAGACATGACAAGTAACAAAACACTGGTAGACAAGGACAGATCCACAAGACATGACAAGTAACAAAACACTGATACACTGGTAGACAAGGACAGATCCACAAGACATGACAAGTAACAAAACACTGACAGACAAGGACAGGTTCACAAGACATGACAAGTAACAAAACACTGACAGACAAGGACAGGTTCACAAGACATGACAAGTAACAAAACACTGATAGACAAGGACAGGTCCACAAGACATGACAAGTAACAAAACACTGATAGACAAGGACAGGTCCACAAGACATGACAACAATACAACTAAAAACAATGTGCGCTAGAGAGTGTGTGTGTGTGTGTGCACGCGCAAGAGTGTGTGTATTTGTGTCCCCTCACAATCTCAGCCGTTTCATGTGAAGTTTAATTTATTTCTTTAAGAGTAATTTTGCTGTTTGCTTGAGTAATAGGAGATGGAAGGGAGTTCCATGCGTTCACGGCTCTGTATAATACTGTATGTTGCCGTGAATTTGTTTTGGACTTGGGAACTTTGAAGAGACCCCTGGTGGCATATATTGTGGGGTATGTATTGGTGTCTGAAGAGACCCCTGGTGGGGTGACCTGTTCACCGGACGTGCTACCTGTCCCATACCTGCTGTTTTCAACTCTCTAGAGACAGCAGGAGCGGTAGAGATACTCTTAATGATCGGCTATGAAAAGCCAACCCTTGCACCCTCGACAACTACTGTGATTATTATTATTTGACCCTGCTGGTCATTTATGAACATTTGAACATCTTAGCCATGTTCTGTTATAATCTCCACCCGGCACAGCCAGAAGAGAACTGGCCACCCCTCATAGCCTGGTTCCTCTCTAGGTTTCTTCCTAGGTTTTGGCCTTTCTAGGGAGTTTTTCCGTGCTTCTACACCTGCATTGCCTGCTGTTTGGGATTTTAGGCTGGGTTTCTGTACAGCACTTTGAGATATCAGCTGATGTAAGAAGGGCTATATAAATACATTTGATTTGTGGGCTATGTATGGGTGTCTGAAGAGACCCCTGGTGGAATGTCTTGTGGGGTATGTATGGGTGTCTGAAGAGACCCCTGATGACATGTCTTGTGGGGTATGTATGGGTGTCTGAAGAGACTCCTGATGACATGTCTTGTTGGGTATGTATGGGTGTCTGAAGAGACCCCTGGTGGCATGTCTTGTAGGGTATGTATGGGTGTCTGAAGAGACTCCTGATGACATGTCTTGTTGGGTATGTATGGGGTGTCTGACGAGGCCCCTGGTGACATGTCTTGTGGGGTATGTATGGGTGTCTGGAGAGACCCCTGATGACATGTCTTGTAAGTTATGTATGGGGTGTCTGAAGAGACCCCTGGTGACATGTTTTGTGGGGTATGTATGGGGTGTCTGAAGAGACCCCTGGTGGCATATCTTGTGGGGTATGGGGTGTCTGAAGAGACCCCTGGTGGCATGTTTTGTGGGGTATGTATGGGGTGTCTGAGCTGAATGTTAATTGATTGTGCAGACAATCTGGAATTTTCATCACAGTAATATTGATCATAAAAACTAGAAGAGAAGCAGTTAATCTCTCATCAACCCTCAACCAGGAAAGACCGGCATCCATGTTGTTGATGTTAGTTCTGTATATGCAGTTAAAGGGCAAGGCGTGCTGCTTTGTTCTGAGCCATCTGCAGCTTTTCTAGGTCTTTCTTTGCTGCACTTGACCATATTACCGGACAGTAATCAAGACGGGGACAAGACCAGAGCCTGAAACAACTAGTACAGTTGATCTTTGTGTCAAACGCGCAACATCCCATCTTCACAACAACTCTGTCAATGATTTGACCATGATAATTGACCATTATCTGCTCGTCTCTCTTTCAGTGCATTTCTAAAGAAACCAAGCAGGGACTGCTGTGCTCTGAAGACGGCATTGTAGGAAGATAATTGTCGATCAGAAACACTCACAACCTTTATCTCCCAAATGGTGTCGCCGGTGTATTTGGTTAGCATTGTGGAATATATTGCACAATGGGCTATACGGTTTTCACCAGGCGCATGTCCATCCATTTATCCGATGTGCGACACAATTCACAACTCGAGAAAAGTGTACTGAGGCAACATTTTACCTACCATTTTAGATAAGAAAATATCCGCCTACCTTTCAATCATGTCAATCATCAAATTAAAATAATTCCATGTGTCTTTATATTCTTTTACACACGTAGATATGATAGAATGATACGGGGTAGAATCGAGCAACACTGCAGCTGTTGCTTATTGACAGTCATCATTCTTCACGTATGCTATATACACTACATGATCAAAAGTATGTGGACACCCGCTTGTCCAACATCTCATTCTAAAATGATGGGCACTAATATTGAGTTGGTCCCCCCCATTGCTGCTATTACAGCCTCCACTCTTCTGTGAAGGCTTTCCACTAGATGTTGGAACATTGCTGCTATAATAGCCTCCACTCTTCTGGGAAGGCTTTCCACTAGATGGAACATTGCTGCGGGGACTTGCTTCCATTCAGCCACAAGAGCATTAGTGAGGTCAGGCACTGATGTTGGGCGATTAGGCCTGGCTCACAGTCGGCGTTCCAATTCATCCCAAAGGTGTTCGATAGGGTTGAGGTCAGGGCTCTGTACAGGCCAGTCAAGTTCTTCCACATTGATCGCGGCTACAATTTCTGTGATCACCTCGCTTTGTGCATGGGGGCATCGTCATGCTGAAACAGGAAAGGGCCTTCCCCAAACTGGTGCCACAAAGTAGGAAGCACAGAATCATCTAGAATGTCATTGTATGCTGTAGCTTTAAGGTTTCCCTTCACTGTAACTAACGGGCCCAAACCATGAGAAACAGCCCCCAGATTGCATGGCTGTGTGCTCGAATTTATACACCTGTCAGCAACCGGTGTGGCTGGAATAGCCGAATCCACTAATTTGAAGGGGTGTCCATATACTTGTGTGTATATATAGTGTACAATGAATACACAACTTTCAAGGAGTAAAGTATTTGATGCAAACATGACTTTATAAAATTAGATCATCTCCGTCTGTCCTCACCTTCCTGTGAGTTTCCTGTAGCAACGGCCCCGTTTTTGGGGCTGTTTTTGGGGCCGTTTTTGGGGCCGTTTTTGGGGCTGTTTTTGGGGCCGTTTTGGGGCTGTTTTTGGGGCCGTTTTGGGGGCTGTTTTTGGGGCCGTTTTTGGGGCTGTTTTTGGGGCTGTTTTGGGGCTGTTTTTGGGGCCGTTTTTGGGGCTGTTTTTGGGGCTGTTTTTGGGGCCGTTTTTGGGGCTGTTTTTGGGGCTGTTCGCGAGACGGAGAGACCGAACACCCGTTTCACACTCCCCAAAATGAAACAGTTAGCACGTGAACAACAAGCACTGTAGATCCTTCACTCGTACACTGAATGAAAAAAATGCATATCGTGTGTCACAATAGTCACATCTCAGTAACTTACTACACCTAGAAACTCTGCTCTAAAGGAAAGGTCTCGACCCCAGCCTGGGCCTCTCTCTGTAATCCAGGAGGCTGTCCATTACACTTCAGTTCCATAGAATTACATAGAACTACTTTCCCAAAACGGCTGCCATTATCAGCACATTCTGGAATGATGAGGGTCTATGACATTTAACCCCTTGCTTGTCCCTGTCATCGTGGGAGTCAACACAAAGACCCAGGTGAAGTTGCCCCAGCAAGCCCCACCCTGTACACACAGCAGCAGACCCACTGATGCGTTCCAAACGGCACCCTATCACCCTTTTACAGTGCACTACTTTGGACCAGACCCCATAGAGAATAGGGTGCACTACTTTGGACCAGACCCCATAGAGAATAGGGTGCACTACTTTGGACCAGACCCAATAGAGAATAGGGTGCACTACTTTGGACCAGGGCCCCATAGAGAATAGGGTGCACTACTTTGGACCAGACCCCATAGAGAATAGGGTGCACTACTTTGGACCAGACCCCATAGAGAATAGGGTGCACTACTTTGGACCAGGGCCCCATAGAGAATAGGGTGCACTACTTTGGACCAGACCCCATAGAGAATAGGGTGCACTACTTTGGACCAGGGCCCAGAGGGAATAGGGTGCACTACTTTGGACCAGACCCCATAGAGAATAGGGTGCACTACTTTGGACCAGGGCCCCATAGAGAATAGGGTGGACTTCTTTGGACCAGGGCCCATAGAGAATAGGGTGGAGTACTTTGGACCAGGGCCCAGAGGGAATAGGGTGGACTACTTTGGACCAGACCACATAGAGAATAGGGTGGACTTCTTTGGACCAGGGCCCATAGAGAATAGGGTGGACTACTTTGGACCAGGGCCCAGAGGGAATAGGGTGCACTACTTTGGACCAGGGCCCATAGAGAGGGAATAGGGTGCACTACTTTGGACCAGGACCCAGAGGGAATAGGGTGCACTACTTTGGACCAGGGCCCATAGAGAATAGGGTGCACTACTTTGGACCAGGGCCCATAGAGAATAGGGTGCACTACTTTGGACCAGGGCCCATAGAGAATAGGGTGCACTACTTTGGACCAGGGCCCAGAGGGAATAAGGTGCACTACTTTGGACCAGGGCCCATAGAGAATAGGGTGCACTACTTTGGACCAGGACCCATAGAGAATAGGGTGCACTACTTTGGACCAGGACCCAGAGAGAATAGGGTGCCGTTTGGGATGCTTTCACTGTTTAACAGACCCCCTGTACTCCTGCTAGATGGACACAGCTAACAGACCCCCTGTACTCCTGCTAGATGGACACAGCTAACAGACCCCCTGTACTCCTGCTAGATGGACACAGCTAACAGACCCCCTGTACTCCTGCTAGATGGACACAGCTAACAGAACCCCTGTACTCCTGCTAGATGGATACAGCTAACAGAACCCCTGTACTCCTGCTAGATGGACACAGCTAACAGACCCCCTGTACTCCTGCTAGATGGACACAGCTAACAGACCCCCTGTACTCCTGCTAGATGGACACAGCTAACAGATCCCCTGTACTCCTGTTAGATGGACACAGCTAACAGACCCCCTGTACTCCTGCTAGATGGATACAGCTAACAGAACCCCTGTACTCCTGCTAGATGGATACACCTAACAGAACCCCTGTACTCCTGCTAGATGGACACAGCTAACAGATCCTCTGTACTCCTGCTAGATGGACACAGCTAACAGATCCCCTGTACTCCTGCTAGATGGACACAGCTAACAGAACCCCTGTACTCCTGCTAGATGGACACAGCTAACAGATCCCCTGTACTCCTGCTAGATGGACACAGCTAACAGAACCCCTGTACTCCTGCTAGATGGACACAGCTAACAGAACCCCTGTACTCCTGCTAGATGGATACAGCTAACAGAACCCCTGTACTCCTGCTAGATGGACACAGCTAACAGATCCCCTGTACACCTGCTAGATGGACACAGCTAACAGATCCCCTGTACTCCTGCTAGATGGACAGGATGCTGTCAGATAGACACAGCTAACAGACCCACTGTACTTCTGCTAGATGGACACAGCTAACAGATCCCCTGTACTCCTGCTAGATGGACAGGATGCTGTCAGATAGACACAGCTAACAGACCCACTGTACTTCTGCTAGATGGACACAGCTAACAGACCCCCTGTACTCCTGCTAGATGAACACAGCTAACAGACCCCCTGTACTCCTGCTAGATGGATACAGCTAACAGATCCCCTGTACTCCTGCTAGATGGACACAGCTAACAGATCCCCTGTACTCCTGCTAGATGGACACAGCTAACAGAACCCCTGTACTCCTGCTAGATGGACACAGCTAACAGACCCCCTGTACTCCTGCTAGATGAACACAGCTAACAGACCCCCTGTACTCCTGCTAGATGGATACAGCTAACAGATCCCCTGTACTCCTGCTAGATGGACACAGCTAACAGATCCCCTGTACTCCTGCTAGATGGATACACCTAACAGAACCCCTGTACTCCTGCTAGATGGACACAGCTAACAGATCCTCTGTACTCCTGCTAGATGGACACAGCTAACAGATCCCCTGTACTCCTGCTAGATGGACACAGCTAACAGAACCCCTGTACTCCTGCTAGATGGACACAGCTAACAGATCCCCTGTACTCCTGCTAGATGGACACAGCTAACAGAACCCCTGTACTCCTGCTAGATGGACACAGCTAACAGAACCCCTGTACTCCTGCTAGATGGACACAGCTAACAGAACCCCTGTACTCCTGCTAGATGGACACAGCTAACAGATCCCCTGTACACCTGCTAGATGGACACAGCTAACAGATCCCCTGTACTCCTGCTAGATGGACAGGATGCTGTCAGATAGACACAGCTAACAGACCCACTGTACTTCTGCTAGATGGACACAGCTAACAGATCCCCTGTACTCCTGCTAGATGGACAGGATGCTGTCAGATAGACACAGCTAACAGACCCACTGTACTTCTGCTAGATGGACACAGCTAACAGACCCCCTGTACTCCTGCTAGATGAACACAGCTAACAGACCCCCTGTACTCCTGCTAGATGGATACAGCTAACAGATCCCCTGTACTCCTGCTAGATGGACACAGCTAACAGATCCCCTGTACTCCTGCTAGATGGACACAGCTAACAGAACCCCTGTACTCCTGCTAGATGGACACAGCTAACAGATCCCCTGTACACCTGCTAGATGGACACAGCTAACAGACCCCCTGTACTCCTGCTAGATGGACACAGCTAACAGACCCCCTGTACTCCTGCTAGATGGACACAGCTAACAGAACCCCTGTACTCCTGCTAGATGGACACAGCTAACAGAACCCCTGTACTCCTGCTAGATGGACACAGCTAACAGATCCCCTGTACTCCTGCTAGATGGACACAACTAACAGACCCACTGTACTCCTGCTAGATGGACACAGCTAACAGAACCCCTGTACTCCTGCTAGATGGACACAGCTAACAGAACCCCTGTACTCCTGCTAGATGGACACAGCTAACAGACCCCCTGTACTCCTGCTAGATGGACACAGCTAACAGAACCCCTGTACTCCTGCTAGATGGACACAGCTAACAGACCCCACCGTACTCCTGCTAGATGGACACAGCTAACAGACCCCCTGTACTCCTGCTAGATGGACACAGCTAACAGACCCCCTGTACTCCTGCTAGATGGACACAGCTAACAGACCCCACCGTACTCCTGCTAGATGAACACAACTAACAGAACCCCTGTACTCCTGCTAGATGGACACAGCTAACAGACCCCCTGTACTCCTGCTAGATGGACACAGCTAACAGACCCCCTGTACTCCTGCTAGATGGACACAGCTAACAGACCCCCTGTACTCCTGCTAGATGGACACAGCTAACAGACCCCCTGTACTCCTGCTAGATGGACACAGCTAACAGACCCCCTGTACTCCTGCTAGATGGACACAGCTAACAGATCCCCTGTACTCCTGCTAGATGGACACAGCTAACAGACCCCCTGTACTCCTGCTAGATGGACACAGCTAACAGACCCCCTGTACTCCTGCTAGATGGACACAGCTAACAGACCCCCTGTACTCCTGCTAGATGGACACAGCTAACAGACCCCACTGTACGCCTGCTAGATGGATTAGTGGTCTTTGTCAGATAACTGCAGGATTCAGGCTTTTTAAAATTCTACATTCAATCTCTATTCATTGGTTTTTGTAAAGGAAGCAAATGCTGAAGCGAGGGCCTCTGTCTGTGTAAACAGTGTTGCTCCCTAGCACATAACACAGGGATCAACATAAAGAGCTAGTGTTACTGTTTTCTAAGTTAGCTAGTTAGTTAGCCTGATACAGCCTGCCGGGAGGGGGGGGTTGAGAGCAGCAGAACTAGGACAGGACTGAGAAGAGGAATATTTAAGAACAGAGGGCCTACGTCCCCAAATGACATCCTATTTCCTGTATAGTGCACTACTTTAGACCAGAGTCCTGGTCAAAAGAAGTGCGCACTATTGGGAAATAGGTTGCCATTTGTGATGCAAGCAGAATGAATCACTGCAGTGTTTCTGCACCTCTATTCTAACGAGGAGGAGGAGAGGGCAGAGAGGATGGAGGTGTGGGGGGGGGTTTGGGGGTGTACTCTCATTTCCTCTCACAAAAACAATGCAGACAGACAACTGTCCAGACCAGTAGCAAGCTGCCACCTCACAGCCAGCCATGAAAATATAATACAACTTTATTGTCCTGATTAGAGGGAACAAAAAATGTACCTAGGACAGTTGGACAAGGTAGGGGGCAGCAAACACACCAGATGTAACAGGCATCATCCAACACCTAACCCTTACACTGCTACCAATCAGAGAGCACTAGAGCGGGAGCAGCTTGCTTGGAGCATCTTGCAGGAGAGACGAAGGCTGACGTAGGATCCTAGTTGATGTAGGATCCTCTACCTCTGTAACCTCCTGTCTAGTTGATGTAGGATCCTCTACCTCTGTAACCTCCTGTCTAGTTGATGTAGGATCCTCTACCTCTGTAACCTCCTCTGTCTAGTTGATGTAGGATCCTCTACCTCTGTAACCTCCTGTCTAGTTGATGTAGGATCCTCTACCTCTGTAACCTCCTCTGTCTAGTTGATATAGGATCCTCTACCTCTGTAACCTCCTGTCTAGTTGATGTAGGATCCTCTACCTCTGTAACCTCCTCTGTCTAGTTGATATAGGATCCTCTACCTCTGTAACCTCCTGTCTAGTTGATGTAGGATCCTCTACCTCTGTAACCTCCTGTCTAGTTGATGTAGGATCCTCTACCTCTGTAACCTCCTGTCTAGTTGATGTAGGATCCTCTACCTCTGTAACCTCCTCTCTAGTTGATGTAGGATCCTCTACCTCTGTAACCTCCTATGTCTAGTTGACGTAGGATCCTCTACCTCTGTAACCTTCTGTCTAGTTGATATAGGATCCTCTACCTCTGTAACCTCCTGTCTAGTTGATGTAGTATCCTCTACCTCTGTAACCTCCTGTCTAGTTGATGTAGTATCCTCTACCTCTGTAACCTCCTGTCTAGTTGATGTAGGATCCTCTACCTCTGTAACCTCCTGTCTAGTTGATGTAGGATCCTCTACCTCTGTAACCTCCTGTCTAGTTGACGTAGGATCCTCTACCTCTGTAACCTCCTGTCTAGTTGATGTAGGATCCTCTACCTCTGTAACCTCCTGTCTAGTTGACGTAGGATCCTCTACCTCTGTAACCTCCTGTCTAGTTGATGTAGTATCCTCTACCTCTGTAACCTCCTGTCTAGTTGATATAGGATCCTCTACCTCTGTAACCTCCTGTCTAGTTGATATAGGATCCTCTACCTCTGTAACCTCCTCTGTCTAGTTGATATAGGATCCTCTACCTCTGTAACCTCCTGTCTAGTTGATGTAGGATCCTCTACCTCTGTAACCTCCTCTGTCTAGTTGATGTAGTATCCTCTACCTCTGTAACCTCCTGTCTAGTTGATATAGGATCCTCTACCTCTGTAACCTCCTGTCTAGTTGATATAGTATCCTCTACCTCTGTAACCTCCTGTCTAGTTGATATAGGATCCTCTACCTCTGTAACCTCCTGTCTAGTTGATGTAGTATCCTCTACCTCTGTAACCTCCTGTCTAGTTGATATAGGATCCTCTACCTCTGTAACCTCCTGTCTAGTTGATATAGGATCCTCTACCTCTGTAACCTCCTCTGTCTAGTTGATATAGGATCCTCTACCTCTGTAACCTCCTGTCTAGTTGATGTAGGATCCTCTACCTCTGTAACCTCCTCTGTCTAGTTGATATAGGATCCTCTACCTCTGTAACCTCCTGTCTAGTTGATATAGGATCCTCTACCTCTGTAACCTCCTCTGTCTAGTTGATGTAGGATCCTCTACCTCTGTAACCTCCTGTCTAGTTGATGTAGGATCCTCTACCTCTGTAACCTCCTCTGTCTAGTTGATATAGGATCCTCTACCTCTGTAACCTCCTGTCTAGTTGATGTAGGATCCTCTACCTCTGTAACCTCCTCTGTCTAGTTGATATAGGATCCTCTACCTCTGTAACCTCCTGTCTAGTTGATGTAGGATCCTCTACCTCTGTAACCTCCTGTCTAGTTGATGTAGGATCCTCTACCTCTGTAACCTCCTGTCTAGTTGATGTAGGATCCTCTACCTCTGTAACCTCCTGTCTAGTTGATGTAGGATCCTCTACCTCTGTAACCTCCTGTCTAGTTGACGTAGGATCCTCTACCTCTGTAACCTCCTGTCTAGTTGATATAGGATCCTCTACCTCTGTAACCTCCTGTCTAGTTGACGTAGGATCCTCTACCTCTGTAACCTCCTGTCTAGTTGATGTAGTATCCTCTACCTCTGTAACCTCCTGTCTAGTTGATGTAGGATCCTCTACCTCTGTAACCTCCTGTCTAGTTGATGTAGGATCCTCTACCTCTGTAACCTCCTGTCTAGTTGACGTAGGATCCTCTACCTCTGTAACCTCCTGTCTAGTTGATGTAGGATCCTCTACCTCTGTAACCTCCTGTCTAGTTGACGTAGGATCCTCTACCTCTGTAACCTCCTGTCTAGTTGATGTAGTATCCTCTACCTCTGTAACCTCCTGTCTAGTTGATATAGGATCCTCTACCTCTGTAACCTCCTGTCTAGTTGATATAGGATCCTCTACCTCTGTAACCTCCTCTGTCTAGTTGATATAGGATCCTCTACCTCTGTAACCTCCTGTCTAGTTGATGTAGGATCCTCTACCTCTGTAACCTCCTCTGTCTAGTTGATGTAGTATCCTCTACCTCTGTAACCTCCTGTCTAGTTGATATAGGATCCTCTACCTCTGTAACCTCCTGTCTAGTTGATATAGTATCCTCTACCTCTGTAACCTCCTGTCTAGTTGATATAGGATCCTCTACCTCTGTAACCTCCTGTCTAGTTGATGTAGTATCCTCTACCTCTGTAACCTCCTGTCTAGTTGATATAGGATCCTCTACCTCTGTAACCTCCTGTCTAGTTGATATAGGATCCTCTACCTCTGTAACCTCCTCTGTCTAGTTGATATAGGATCCTCTACCTCTGTAACCTCCTGTCTAGTTGA